>NC_089765.1:31729409-31996909 GCF_040412425.1 Macrobrachium rosenbergii
GTCTCCTGATGGTCTACAAGTACTATCAGCAAGTGCTCAGGTTCACGTAATGCCCACGGTGCATCACTTGCATTCAATTAGTAAATAACCTCATAATACTAACACACCTCATGCTACCATTTTCTCTTTACCATTAGCCTTTACAGCCACTAAGTCCCATGAATTAGTAGTAGCACTGCACACCTCATCAGATACTGAGAGTTCACGTTCCGACCATTCCTGCTCTAAGCACACTTGCCACCATGCATAACGCTTGGATAATGCTTCCATGAAGCAATACTCATCCAGTGCCTAATCTCAGAGACTAGAATAAGCTAATTCCTTCTCCTCCCATGGTCATGCTTCTGACTCATCCCAGATGTTAAGACCTCTACACAAAGGTCTTAACATCCCAGAGTTCAAGCTGTGATGTGCACCTAATTTCTAGCAACCTAGTCCTTTTTAGCAACTCTGAAATGGACCAGATTGCTTCAGCACCTAGCATGGTTCCTCTTCCTCATGATGGAAAAGTACTGTACAGGTTAATAACCCTGTTCAAAACAGCAGGATTTGATTTGATTTAAGAGTTTAATTAGATGACCTAGCACTAGAACCTTTAAGCTATTCAGCACCGTTAAGATGATGGTTTAAACATTTAACAGTGATAAAGTAATGACCAGTACTGTAATCAATTCATTTTTAAAAATGTTTACCTTAAAAAATCTTAAAACTATTTAAAATTTCCAAAATGCTACTTAATATACTATTTAAAAATTCCAAAATGATATCACCATCAGTGTCATTATTTAAGATTTCTTTTATGGAACCTAATATGTGTTGCCTTCCTTCACTTACGTATTTGGGACCGTTCTTCAATATGTGCTCCACAGTAAGGAGGATATCATAAAAATCACACAATGATAATTAATCACCATGCAGTATCAACATGTGGGTTCACTGAGTATGACTTATCGCTAATCTACTCATTCTAGTCTCAAGCCCCCAATATCTCTGGTATTAAGAATATTCACAGTCATTGGAGGAATATAGTCTCCAATATTTTAAGATAATATAAAATTAAATAAAGCATTAAGCTTGGTAAGACTATATTGTGCTTTATACTTTAACAGAGCCTATCCTATTTAAATCTTATTTATAGCACCTATGTCTTGCAGATGTTCCATTATCTTTCTTATCTAAATTTAGCCTGATTCTCCTAACAACATTTTCAACGTTAATGAAAACACATCAATTCTAAACCAATGCTGTGAATGCAATTGACATTACAGTACTGAAAAACGACGAGTATGTAACATATCATAATGCAAAGCAAATGATACTCTGTTGGTCTGTCCTCCATAAGGTAACTATGTTTAACCAATGCAGGCACAAAAGTCTAGCTAGAACCATTTCCTAAAACCTATTTTCTTCCGCTGATGACAGCCATTTTATTATTATTAGTTAATCTCACTGAATTTCTTCCTCTTCACATTTCTCACTTTTGACTGCCAATTCATCTTTAACATTATATCTACTGTAAGGTAATAATGTAAGTGCAGCATTGTCTTATTAGTAACACTTCTTCCATAATGCTGATATGGCTTTTTCATCAGCTACCTCATTTACTGATACACCTACATGACTAGGTAACCTACATGGCAGACTTCACCTCTGTTTGCACTACTGTTACTGAAGTGATATGCTTCCTGCCCAATGTATCACTAATGATAAGGTGGTCTGGGTTATAGCTTTCCAAGATCATTAGTGAACTGAGCAAGTCACATACTGTAAGAGGACTCTTGGCTCAATGTCATTATTTGTTGAAACGCAATCAATACAGCATACAGCTTCACTGACTGTAAGGTGGTCACAATTACAATAACAGATGGCTTAATGTAATTACCTGCTGAATGGCAATTACTATGGCAAGCAGTCATGCAAAAAAATTGCTAACTTTGTTTGAAAGTCGTCTGCTTACATATGAATGTGAAACAACTACAGCTAATCTAAAACCGTCCTCACTTTTTGATCCATAAATATACAGTGGTCATGAATCAAGTTGTACTCTTTTTGGAAATTCGCCTTGATTTCTTTACTATCCCAAAAGTCCCATAACCTGATAGTATCACGCCGGGCATTCTTACGTATATCTATCGCAATAATTTCTTGGTAACACATATATAACATTATTATTGTTATATAATTCAGTAGATGAAACCTATTCATATGGAACAAGCCCACAGAGGCCATTGACCTAAGAATTCAAGCTTCCAAATAGTATGTGTTCATTAGGAAGAAGTAAGAGGAAGTAAAGGGAAATACAGAAAGAAGAGATCCCACTTACGAAAGAAAAAATAAATTCATAAATAAATAGATGAAAGTTTATCAATATGCAAGAACAGTATTAGGGTAGTAATGCAGTGCACTTTCGTTTGAACTTCTGAAGTTCCAACTGCACAACATCCCCTGGGAGGCTGTTCCACAGTCTAACGGTGTGAAGAATAAAGGACCTCTAGAACTGAGAGGTTCGACAGCGAGGAATAGTTACTGCATACTGGTGCTGCTGTTCAGCAAATCTAGTTCCTCTCAGCAGATAAAGGGGATAAGGGATCAATTGTGAGTGTGAAATATCTCTGTTGAAATACAGTACAACTTCTGAAAAGGTGACAAACAAGAGACCATCCATCGATTGTCCAAGTCATAACTGCTACTATTAGGAAACAGAAACCTACCACCACGAACAACTCTATCTAAAAGAGATAAATCTCTGGCAGAAGCAGACATCCACACCAGAGAATAGCATTCCAGTAAAGAAAGTGCAAATGCCCTAAAATGGGTTGCATTAATTTCATCACTGTTATATTATAAATATATGAGGCCTTAAGAACAATACGTAACTTTTGTGCGACATTTGCTGAAACTTCATTAGATGTTTCTCAAAAGTTAGATGTGTGTCAAAAGTTACACCTAGAATAGTTAAAGCTTCAGACTTAATCAGCAAAGTTCCATCCACCCAAAGGGGGGGATGGGGTAGGAAATCTGCTAATCAATAGTGTTTTCGTTTTACTGGAGTTCAACCTCATCCCCACCAACTACACCATTCTCTGATCCAGTCCAAGTCCTGATTGAGGCTGAGGGCAGCTTCATTTCTCGTAAGTGGAGACTTTACTACACCTACAAGTGTTGTGTCATCGGCATACTGAACAATCTTGTCTTCCAGGCCAACAACCATATCACTTATAAACATTAAAAAAACAGCGGACCACGAACTTCTGCCCTGTGGAACTCCAGACACAATAGGTCTTGGTTCACTAAACATTCCATCCAGAGCAACTCGTTGCTGCCTACCTGTAAGGAAATCTTGAAGTAATCCTAAAACATATCCACCCACTCCAAGATTCTGAAGTTTATAAATAAGTGCCCTGTGATTTACTAAACTGAAAGCAGCACTAAAATCTATGTGAATTACTCTGCACTAAAAACCCTTATCAAGGTTCCCTTGCAAATGGCATGTCAAGTCTAAAAGAGCATCACAGGTACCAAACTGCTTTCTGTATGTATCTGCTAACAATCCTTTAGATTCTACTTACAGTACTTATATAGTGGCTTAAAAATAAGTTTTTCAGCAACTTTGGAGAGCACAGGGAGAATGGAGAGTGGCCTGTAGTTTCTGCTGTCTGCAGATATGCCACTCTTAGAACAACCACTTATACTAAGCTTGCACTCATCCACAAAGATACTATGTTAAAATGAAAATCTATAAAATCTAGTAATCTTGGGAGACAACACACTAGAAACTTTTTTTAAAAACAAAGAGAAGAAACCATCAGGATCTTCTCCACCCCAGCTATCAAGATTATCCAGAATTTTCTTAACATCCCTGGAGCAAAATGCAAATTTTGTAAGAACAGGCTCAGGATGACAAGCATCAGGGAGAGGGACATCCTCAGCTGATTGCTCAGCTTCAAAAGATTTATGAAGCAGTTCAGCATTTTCCCTAGGGTCAGTAACCAATCTACCATCTGTTAGCGGCTGTGGATTGGAAGACAGACTTGACCCAAAGACAGATGATGCCAATTTGGTCCACCACAGATGAGGCCGAGTAATTCCTTCAAGTTTCCTCTTCAAGAAATTATTGTGAATTCCCTCGGCTGTATGGTAAGTTCTATTCACAGTAGTTCTTCATTGGAGGGGTAGTAGAGCTTTCAGCTGGCACGCTGTTGGCCCAGTGTTCTACTCTCCGAGTGGCCAATGAAGAATTAGAGGAATTTATTTCTGGTGATAGAAATTCATTTCTCGTCATAATGTGGTTCGGATTCCACAATAAGCTGTAGGTCCCTTTGCTAGGTAACCAGTTGGTTCTTAGCCACGTAAAAATAAAATCTAATCCTTCGGGCCAGCCCTAGGAGAGCTGTTAATCAGCTCAGTGGTCTGGTTAAACTAAGATATACTTAACTTTCTATTCACAGTACACAACAAAAATGGTGTAATTTTCATTTGAACGATTTTGTCTCCATACATTGATTTTGGTCTGTATTTGCCAACAAAAATATGAAAGCTTAAATCATTTTCTAAGTTCAGTGTTATTGTTTTGAAAATGTTCCTTCAATTAGTTCCTGGACCCTGGCTAAATACAGATGATAGGTATTTTATGTGAATACACTATAGAGTATAGAGCTTATGGGAGCTTTTTTGTTTAATGTTTTGTAATAGGCTAATAACCTATTGACTTCCACCAGTTAAAAATTTATGTATTCTTATGCTGAAGTTCAAGATTGTCTTCTGACTCCTCACAATTTTCACACACAGCTTCTTAAATTTAACAATTGCTGTCTTTTGTGTAAAAAGTATTGATGGAGATTTTAAGTCATATATATTATATGGATAGTGAGGTAAACCCTTCCACTGATTACAGCTAGGATTCAATGTGCCAAGTTAGTAAGAGATAATGTCCTGTGATTTTTTTGTTTTTGTTTTTTGGCAGTCTAGGTTAGGCTGGGATTGGCGTGCCATGGCTTACAGGCCAGGTAAGACCAGATGCCATAGGTTAGATTAGAATGCATCCCACTATAATCAGTCAGGTTGGGGGCGAGGGCAGATAGGATTGGAGAAAAGTACTTCTGGGCAGGTTAGTGTTCTTGGTTAGAATAAGTTAGGTTAGTTTGGCCCACAGCTGATAAGGACCTGTCGACTTAGGTTAGATTAAGGGGGCTTAAATAGGATGCATCTCTGTAATTGTCATTTGCTACATTTTCATACAATATAAGCTGAATGTTTTGCAGATCACTGCTACTGATATACACAAACTATGCAATTTTGACTGATTATGATGTGACTAACACATTTTCTACCTGTCTGACTGGCGCATTACACTCAATTTTGGATTTAGGCTACCCCACCCTAACACCACAGTTTCCCACCACCCCTTAGCTACTGGATATTGAGGGAAGGCTCAAACAGAAAAATGAGTAGTTTGCAAAAACAATAGGGCTGAAATCCACAAAACACAAGGTAACCTGTCTAAAAAATAATATATAATTCATATAGCCTATTTGACTAGAGTTAAAGTACTGTGTTACCCAAATACAGGGGTCTTAGCATAAGGACCCAGTCAGTGCAATAATTGTCCGTAATGCAAATATCGCCCTTCACTAGCACCGTACATTAGGTAATAAAGTAGCCTTACAATGGACACAAAATCATTTCTCAATAACGTAAATGTGGGGGAGTCAAGTTGGGGAGGAGAAAACCACCCCAGCCAGGCATGACCTTGTGCCCTTGGTTAGGCAGCAGCTGAGGTCCAAGAGGACAAAGCCTATAAGTGAGGTATGATCCTATGCTGTCAATTACATTAGATCAGGATGTAAGGTAGGCTAATTCTACATAACTAAAAAAAAAAAAATATTTAGGCTGAAGAACTTATTCTGGTTAACAGTACTCAAATGAATGTAAATAATACAACATACATGAGACAATCTCCTTAAAACTATCAACTACCTAAAATATCAATGACAAACCTCACCTCTCATTGAAGGGCCATGTTTTTTCCTTGTCAGATGTTGACACCTCGCGGCCTATTGAATCATATAACAAGCTACTCCTTTCTATACTCTTGAATGTAGTTATAGAATGTCAATAGGACCATGACGAATCAGGTTTTGCTTTTAGTTCCATCCGTTCACCAATATTGCCTCACCAGACATTGTCACTATGGGTAAAAAACAGACGAGTATATTTTTTAGATCAAAAGATTAGTACTAATTTGCTAGTTAATTTTGTATTACCTAGTGCCTAGCCTATGGCAAATGTTAGACCTTTAAGAATACTGTATTTGGTAACCCTCATAACCCTATTCAGCGAGCTTGTGAAGACTGTTTTGTGTGCAAGGCAAAAACTTATTTAAAAAACTAAATCTACACCATCTCGTGTTATTTGGGGAAATAAAATGACCCACTTCTAACCAGTCTGGCTGTAGACAGGCTCTGAATACCAAAGCCTAATTTTAAGGTGACTTTATATGTGAAATAAGCTACACCTTATTGAGAGTTTTTGATGCAATTTTGACTACTTCACATGGAAACAATATCATATCTAGATTAAGATGTGTTTAGGTTCTGAAAAACATTAATACCTAAGAAGTCATAAATTTTAAATGTGTAGCCTAATTCGGTTTTTCTTAAACTTTTTACTATGATGCTGATGGAATTGACTTTCATTTAAATGGGGAAGGACTGGTTTTCCTATTACAACACCACCCTTCCATTAAGTCCACCATTACAGGGGAACCACAATGGGAAACTATAGACTAATCGTATGATCATGGTAGATTAAATGAGGAACAATGAGAAATGGAACATAAAATTTAGGCCAAATGCCAAGTGCTGGGGCCTATGAGGTCCCCCAGAGCTGAAACAGAAATTGACAGTATAAAGGCTTGAAAGGTGTAACAGGAGGAAAACCTTGCAGTTGCACTAAGAAACAATTGTTAGGATAGTGTGGAAAGTAAGATGGAAGAAAGAAAATATGAACAAAGGTACAGTAAAAGGAATAAATGGGGCTGCAGCTAAGGGATGCTAAAAAGAACCTCAAGTAATGCCTACAGTGCACAGTGTGAGGTGCACTGACAGCACTACCCCCTACGGGGGAGGAACAATGTGGACAACAAATAACCAAGGTATATAAGCAAACTCGTGTTTTTTATAATTAATGGTACCCTAGGCCAGGTTAGGGGGATCTAAGGGGTAAAGTTCCCTGACCAACATGGACCAGCACTCTCACGTAAGTTAGGTTACATCCGCACAGTTTGCTCTTTAATTTACAGAATTCTTGGTCTGGCCAAGTATGAGTTCAGGATGGGTGAAGCTCCCCGACCCCAACCCAGTAAGGATCTAATGCCCTGAATGTTCGGTTAGGATGTATCACAGTAAATTGCAGAAAATTTCCTTGCTGGGGCATATTTTAATTTTTGGTTGATTGTTAGCCCGCTGTTTATATACATCTTTTCTGATGATTACTTTATATCATGGGTAGTTCTAAACATTTCCCACCTTTCTTACATGTGCATGGCATTTGAGTCCCCCTCCCATCCTCACTAAAAAAAAACCCGGTTTCCAACAGGAATGCCCCATAGGCATAGGCTACATGTCAAGTTAGGCCTAAAGTCTTGGGAGTTCAGGTATTACAAGGAATACCAATGATTGTCACCAATAGTAGGCCTACATTATAGCATTTGGCCATGAAAATTACATTTACATATGTTTTAATGTGTGATTTTAATACTATGAAGTTCATTTGTTAGCAAAAGACAATCAGCCACACCTAACCTAACCTATTCAACGGTACCAGGTCCAAGCTTGCTGCACAATATTAAGTTTTAAAACATTCCATAAATTTATACTTGAATCTGAACGAGCACTATCAGTGGGATTAATGTCCCTGGGCCTGTCCTTGTACTTCACTCGTTTTGTGTTTTCCTTCACCCAAAAACATTGTTTCGATTCGCCACATGGTGGGATGTAAAGTGGGGTCAGAGCTATAAAAGTACTTAGGCCTATTTGCTACTGATTTAGTATAAGAATTTCAAAGCATACATTAAAACATTAAAAAAATTATATTTTCAAGTTCATTATGCAATAATGATTTAATGATTTGTACCTATAATAATTAACCACGAAAAAAACAGGATAAGTAAGTCTGGTACATGTAAAAGATTCATGAGTTTGGTCATTTATCCCATATTGACACGAGTCACAAAAGTCAATTCCAACAACCATAAGATATCCAACATAGTTTTAAAAAAATATGCCAGTCTATTTATACTTTTCATTCATCATCATTTATTAACAAAAGAAACCTACTTGCATATTTTAGTAGCCAGCCTATTTATACTTTTCATTCATCACCATTTATTAACAAAATAAACGGACTTGTATATTTTAGTAGCTTAGAAACGTTTTTCGCACGAACACAGTCACAAGTTCACTAATTAGATGACGTCGCGATACTTTAGAGAAAAGTTGATAGATAGGTATCATACTGTTACAGCCATTTCATGTTACGTCATCATACATCAATCTGGCCCAGGAACTTGTCATAACCGTAAGAATGAGGACACGACTGCTTCGCTCAGCGATGACGCTATATATTGCGCTTTTGGAGCAGTGGCTGTGGCATATGTTGCAGTTAAAACTGGAAAACCCTAGCAAAAAGCAAAACATGGATTCAGCTATCGTTGAAGAAGAGAAATTAATTATCTCGCGATTGTCCACTTTATGAACGGAAACTTGGACCTGGTGACTGTTCCAGTTTCCTGAGACTAGACGAGCAGACCTACATGGAGCTATTAGCCTATACATGGTCTCCTCTCTTATAAAAAAAACACACACCCTCATGTATGAGACAACCAATATCACTGCACAAGAGTTTGTTGGTCACCCTTCTCTTCCTCGCCATATATATAATCCCAGAGACATGTAAAGCATTTATTGCATGATCATGTGCATTTCTCTATAATTATGTAAGTACAACGCATGTTTGTAGGCTAGAAGAAACAGATCGCGATACGATGTGTGCCCGAGTTAACAAGTCTTCTATTTAGTAATTCCTAACGAAGTAATCTACAGAAAACAGAGAAATGAGTTCATGCGCTAAAATTGAGCCTCAAATTCGATTGGAGCGATTCCCTTCGAGGCGAGGGTAACATGAACTGAACCACGCACTGTTCTTTGCATTCTTTAGACAAAAGCAGCTAGTTCGTGATAAATTAAAAAACGAGAGTAATATAATCATTCATTATCAATGGGGTGGGGTGATGGCCCGAGTGGCCCTACCCTTTCTGTTCGCCATGTCATTATTCATAATGAAACCAATTTGTCTTCGCAGAAAAGATTTCAATGCAGTCGCAGTTGTTTAATGCTTGAGAGCAAGTTTTCTCAATTATATATTTTTTTCAAGTATTAAATATCCTTTCTTTAAAAATGCTTAACATGTTATTTTAGATTACTATAGTAGATCGGGAAAGTTAATGCTGATGACCCATGGACACTTTCAACTTGATAAGACATCTGCCATCTCATTAGCAAGTTAAAATTACCATTTAGGGCTTTATTGGACTTCTCGAAGTGTTCCGCATCAATAGTCCATTTACCTAGCGATTGCTTACGTCGCTCCGGCCTCGCCAGGGATTCGAATAATGGGGGTGTGTATCTACACACACACCTATATATATATATATATATATATATATATATATATATATATATATATATATATATATATATATATATATATATATATATATATATATATATATATATATATATATATATATATATATATATATATATATATATATATAGTAGGTCTAAGCAGTAGTTCCGCGGTGGCGATTTCCTTCTAACTTGACTTTTTCTACAGTTTTTTGGTTGCTAATTATGGATTTACCTTCAATTTTTGTCGCACGAATATAATTAACCTGTAATTAATCCCTGAAGTCCATCCAACAGGGGTTTCCATGCGCGATCTTCGCAAGACGAGCGCGGGCACGTCTGTTTGGAACGGTTCATATCCGTCCGGCAAGTGCAATAACTTGTTAACGTATGGGTAACCCCCCCGGGCCAGTACTAAACACGGCGAAGGGACATTCCATTTGGCCAACAACAAACAAATGCACCGCATGTATCAGAAGCTCTAAAAGTGTAGAAAAAACCAGTTTCCAAGGTAAAAACAGGTGCGGAGCTAATACTTAGAATATACCATTATATATATATATATATATATATATATATATATATATATATATATATATATATATATATATATATATATATATATATTTAATTTAATTTCAGTTATTTAGTTTTTTAAAAGGAGGTGGCTACAGAGGAAAGCAACTCAGCAGTCACTGCTACATCCATACTCAACTACAGAATCGCAGATGAACTATCTATCAAGAACATTTCGCATTGTTGACATTACAAGCCTACAAAGAAGCTCGTCAGGATCACATCAAACACACTCACAACATATTACATGAACTGTGCTATTTACACCTACTTGGCACACACTCTCGTAGTTACTTGATTTTGAAGCCCTTCCCTTACATTACCTCCTTCATGCCATCTCTGCAGCACTTTCTATGCTTTCCTCTCCACTTCCCTCCTGGCACTTCCAAACTGAACAATTCTTTCAACCACTTATCATCTATCATATTGCTCACAAGACTTAAGTATCTCACAGCACTCAGGGCCATTTTTGACCTACGCTCGCATTTTACTGTTTTTTCTGTGTTTTTCCACATTTCTCATCCTTTCAATTCTTACAGTTTATGTGCTGTGCAAAGGCTAATCTCAACAGCTTCAACAATTTTTTTCTTTCATCCACTAGTGATATGCCCACTTCATCCGGATATTTGCCAGTTAGTAAAAAGTTGGCGTCAAGATGCTAAAATATGCCTTTCAAGTAGCCACATGTAATATGCCATGAGCTTCTTTACAAGCAAGAACCCCTACATATAGGATACATATGCAAGCAACTGGTTTGGCTTTTGTGACACAGCCATATAAAAGATTTTTCTAAACTTGTTCTTGAACTGACCTTATTTTTCCTTTCCCCCCGGACATCAACACATTCATAGATTACTGTACTAATTAGACAGCAGTTATTCTAGCTTTTTTTTTACAACTAGTAATTTGTAAGCGTCTTTGAGATTTTTTCATTTTCATGTTGGGAAAACTTTTTTTTTTTTATTAGGCGCACTTCTCTTCCTAAACGTTAATCAAATTTTTTGATGACGTAATATGAGATGGCTATCATATGTGATCACAACGTTCAGTCCGAACATGAGATGGCTATCATATGTGATCCCATCGTTAAGTCCGCATTCACTATGGAGTTTGAGGTGTGTGTGTGTGTGTCCCACAAAAACATGTTTCAAAGGCTAGGATTATAGCTTGACGATACCATAAAAAAAGGGGGTAAGGTTTGATTAATAAGTAGGCCTAATGGTGAATTTAAAAAATAAACAGGCCTCCCTAGTTTTGCAAATTGCTTTCGCTCCCTTGGATATGGTGTTGTCTTCAGGTATGTGATTGCCTTCACTGCCTTGGATATGGTGTTGTCTTCAGGTATGTGATTGCCTTCAACCCTTGGATATGGTGTTGTCTTCAGGTATGTGATTGCCTTCAACCCTTGGATATGGTGGTGTCTTCAGGTATGTGATTGCCTTCAACCCTTGGATATGGTGGTGTCTTCAGGTATGTGATTGCCTTCAACCCTTGGATATGGTGGTGTCTTCAGGTATGTGATTGCCTTCAACCCTTGGATATGGTGGTGTCTTCAGGTATGTGATTGCCTTCAACCCTTGGATATGGTGGTGTCTTCAGGTATGTGATTGCCTTCAACCCTTGGATATGGTGGTGTCTTCAGGTATGTGATTGCCTTCAACCCTTGGATATGGTGGTGTCTTCAGGTATGTGATTGCTTTCAACCCTTGGATATGGTGGTGTCTTCAGGTATGTGATTGCCTTCAACCCTTGGATATGGTGGTGTCTTCAGGTATGTGATTGCCTTCAACCCTTGGATATGGTGTTGTCTTCAGGTATGTGATTGCCTTCAACCCTTGGATATGGTGGTGTCTTCAGGTATGTGATTGCCTTCAACCCTTGGATATGGTGGTGTCTTCAGGTATGTGATTGCCTTCAACCCTTGGATATGGTGGTGTCTTCAGGCATGTGATTGCCTTCAAGCCTTGGATATGGTGGTGTCTTCACGTTTGTAGTTGGGGTAGGCTGAATATTTGACAAGTGGATTTGTCCCCAGACATAATCATACCCTTATCAGACGGGATTATCTTGAGATGTAGGCCTATGCATAATTTTTGTTATTGATAAAACTACAGGGTAGGCTAACTCCCCATGGACTGTTACCTTAGAAATTGATTTTTCCTCTACTTTTAGTGTTGCTATTGAAGGAAGTGGTGTTGTTTATTGTCGGTCAATTATTATTAACCTCATATCTACCCAACATGGTTGGGGACCCTTTAGGAATGCAGGGTTTTGGGTGGGGGAAATGGTTGGGAGAAAGACCGGACTGCCATGTTGTTGTTATGGAATGGTTCCGCGTATGCGCAAGTCATTAGGGGGCCATATGTTCAAGAAGGGATTGGTTAAGGAAACTGATTATAAAAGGAACTATACTAACCTAACATACCCTAACCTAACCTAGCAGGCCATGTTACTTAGTCAGGGCTCCACCCCCTGTACCCCCTACTGAAGGAAACTCCACTTTTTACCAAAAGCTCCCCTATAACACTGCGCATGCATGATAGCATTCCAGGGTGCCCAGCATACAAAAACATTTCTGTTCTGATGTTAATTACAGGTTAACTTACTGTCAACTGACAAAAAATAAAAGGTAAATTCTTAATAAGCAACCAAAATACTATAGGAAAAGTCAGTTCCCAAGTTAATACCCAATGCAGAGCAACCCCATGGTTCTACCTTATTATTACTTGTGCTAATCATTGGTATTTTCTTTGTTACTCTTACTCCCAGGGCTGTCTCTTGACATGTAGCCTAGCTTAGGCTTGGAAACTGGGGTTTTAAGTGGGGAGAACATTAAGGAGTGTTGTATATTAGTCAGAAATATAGGAAATGAATAAATCACAACATATTCAAGTGAAAAAATACTTTGTGTGCATTAACAGTAGGTTAGCAGTATACCAAAAATACTAGGAGTATAACAAAGTGAGTTACTGCGATGTAGCCTAATCAGACATTCCTTAGTTTAACCTATGGAGGGTATCAGGTCTTTACTTGGGAAAGGGGGCTTCACTCTCCCTGAACTTACACTTAGGTGTACCATTTTACTTTAATACCACAACCTGATATTGGAGTCTCCTTAATATGCCTTATACAAAAATCTAGACAGGCATGAAAAGGTCCGCTCCTTCTTTTCCTTTGGGCACTCCAGTCAAGACTGGTTCCTCATTTCAGGACTTGTCTTTGGCTGCAGAGACCTTTTGCAGGTCCACATCAGGTTTTGGTAAGAGTAAAGCTGCTAGGATTACTGTGTTAGGAAGAAATGAAGTTTTCTGCCCTCAGATTCTGGTAGAAGGCCGACTACAGGTCTTCTGGCATGTTTAGAAAGACTTAGGAGCAGAACATTGGGTGGTGGAGGTATTGAAGGAAGCCTACACAATTCTTTTCTGCTGTATCCTATAGCTTTTCCATCTTATCTTCATCAGCAGAAGAGGTATCTGGTAATTCAAAAAGAGGTGGTATCATTGTTAGAAAAGAATGTAATAAAGTAAGTGCCAAAGGTGCCTGGAGGTTGGCGCCCAGCGCTAGACTCAACAAACTGATTCACCTATCCCCTTTTTCCATGTTATCATCCAGCACAGTGCTGGTGGAGAGTCAGAAGAACAACTGTCTGATATCGTTTGGCATGTGGTTTGCATATTTTCACATTCCAATAATTCCTGTTCCGAAAGTTCTTTCATTTTGTATTTGCAGGGAAGGTATTTCAGTTCAGGGCCCTTGATTTTGGCCTATGTTCAGTGCCTTGGGTATTCACAAGGATTTTGGCACCAGTAGGGGATGGTGCTACCTTTTAGGAGCAAAAATTCTTCTCTGCTTAGACAACAGTTTAATGTTGGCCAAGCCTGTTGATGAAATTTTGAGGGCCTAGGATCTGTTACTTTGTGTGGCTCAGTCACTGGGCATCATGTTCAGCTTTCATAAGTCTGCCCTGATTCCCATTCAGTCCAATTCTATATGTGGGGATGAGGATAGACTCACAATTTTCAGGCTTTCCCATTGGAGAAACAAGTACAAGACTTCTTATTGCTTTGGGCCTTATGGGAGCTTTCTGCAAGAAAGTGGGTTTGTCTGTTGGGACACATGGCATCATTAGCCAGATTAGTGAGGCTCAGGATACAGCCAATTCAGTTTTATTTGAAAGAAAATTGGAACCGGAAGTCTCTGCCAGACTCTTATTTAGTCTCAGTCCCATTAAGTCTATGATAAATGTTAGTATAGTGGAAGGCTCATTGAAGACTTCTGACGGGTTCAATCCTAGGAATAGTGAACCCAGACCTCACCTTGTGTTCAAAACGCTTCAATAACAGGTTGGGGAGTGCATCTAGGCAGCCTAGAGAAGTCTGGGAGATGGTTACCACAAGAGAAGGAGCTGCACATAAACAACCTGGAACTGAAGTTGTATGGAAGAGTTTGTTTCAATGTGAACACGTGGCCAGAGACAAGATTATAGCAGTGTTTTCAAGACAATACGACCTCTTTGGCATACGTCAGGAATAGGGCAGCATGAGGTTGGGGACTGTTTCATATAGAAAAGAAGTTGCTTCTACAGGCTGAAGCCAGGAACATCGTTTTGGTTCCACAGTTCATTCCAGAGAAGGACTATGCTCTGGTGGATCAATTGAGCAGGAAAGGATACGTCCTGCCCACAGAGTGGTTGCTACATCTGCAAGTCTGCCAGTTGCTATAGAGTCTGTTGAGAGTGCAAAATGTAGACTTATTTGCAGCATTGATGAACAAGAAACTACCAGTGGATTGTTTGCCATGCCAGGACCCTCATGCTTGAGCAGTGGATGCATTTCTTCAGGATTGGTCCAACATAATGCCTATGTTTTTCCTTATTTCACAGTAATAAGGAAAATGCTGACCAAGTTTCAGGAAGCAAAGAATTGCAGAATATTGTAACTCAAAGCACCATGGTGGCCTCAGAGAGAATGGTTTCCAAATCTTCTAGCCCTTTTGGTAGATCTCCCTCGGATTCTTCTGTTAAGGAAGGATCTACTCAGACAATCGAATTCCACATGGTTCCACTGAAGCCTCAGCCTGTTACACTTAACCACTTGGAGACTGTTGACCATGTCCTCTGAGCGAGTGGGTTTGCTAAGGTATCTCGGAAATCTATCCTTAAATCAAGATGAGAGACAACCTTGGGCTTGTATCAGAGGTAGTGGGTTGTGTACTGCTCTTGGTGTCGTTTCCTGCACGTGTACCTCTATAGACAACATCATTAAGTTCTTTCACTTTTTCAGGTACAGTAAGAATCTTTTGGTTGTTGCTACTGGAGGGTATAGATCCATGCTTTCCTAAGTTTTGTGTCATGTGCAATTGGATATCTGTAATAATCCAGACCTTAATGAGGCATTTAGATCATTTGCTGGTCCACTAGTATAGTGGTTAATGTCGTGGCATGCCACGCAGATGTTGCTTGTTCGCGTCTCCCCAGGTTGATGAAAAATCACCGGCTCCGTATCATGATCAATTACTGCTGCAGTGTGGGATATGCAGTGGGAGATTGAAATGAACATTCTTTGGAAGCTTGAATTTCAGGCCAATGACCCCTGTGTGCTTGTTCCATGTGAACAGGTTTCATCACTGAAATATTAATAATGATGATAATTGAGATTGAAGTTCCCATAGTTCAGTATGTACCAATCTCTTGTCATGTAACCTAGACAGTTTAAACATTTTTATCTGCAGATCCTTTTGAGCCCTTGGAATCAGCTTCTTTGAAGTTTCTGGCTAAGAAGACACTTTTTGATAGCTCTAGCAACAGCGAAAAGAGCGAGTTGCAAGCATTCTCCAATAAGGTAGGTTTTTGTAAAGGAGATGCTATTTTGTCATTTGTGCTTTTATTCAGGGCTAAGAATAATGCTTAAGCAAAGCTATTACCGAGAATGGTAAGGATTCCTAATTTAACCTTGCTAGTGGGGAATGGTGAGGCTTTACTCTGTCCTGTTAGTGCAGTTAAAATATATTTAGATAGGTTAAAGCCTGTAAGAGGCAAAGTTAACCATTTATTTTGTGGTGTTAGAAAGTTTAACTCTCCCCTGTGTAAGAATGCCATGCCTTTTTTTTTTTTTTTTTTAAGCTTTTTATAAGACTAGCACATGAAAAACTGGATCCAGTTCTCTTACCTTTATTGAAGGTATATTTTTATATATAAGTAACTTACCAATACCAAGTAATGACATAGCTATAGTTTCTATTAACCAACAGCTAGAATTTTTGAAATTCACAGTAGTACTACTTTGTTTTGGTTAGGTGACTAACCCTGCACACTTTCAGGGTAAGAGGGGAACTAGTCCAGCAAAAAGAGCTCAATATGTTTCTGCTGGCTGATGGTTGTACTTCAGTCCTTAGCAGCAGCGTATTTTTGGATTTCTTTAGCTTCTCAGCTGGTCGTAGTATTACAGTTGGTGAAGTATTCTCTTTATGGTAGCCTTTTCGGCACATTTAGACAGCGGCAGGTTCTTTTTCAGACCTAACTACCAAATTTGACTGTTATAATTCTGATCTTAGACATTCTAAGTTTTGTTGACTTTTGACTTGTCAACTTTGTCTGATTCTGGTTCCGAAGGCTCTCAGTATTGCAGCAAAGCCTGTAATACCAGGATAACTAAAGTCTGTTATGACCCACACACTCTCTGCACATCTTGTAGGGGTCAAATTTATTCACCAGACTGACTTGAAATGAATGTGAACATTGGGATGTCAAAATATGGAAAACTTTAAATAGTCTCTTATCAAAACTGGACAGAGACAAAAAGAGGAAAGCTGCTTCTAGAGCCAATAGTAAAAAGACATTAGCTAGTCAGGTTCCTGCCAAGTCTGTGTCTGATAATGTTTCTTTACCTTTTGTTCCTCCTAATCCCAATTCTCATTCTGTTCCACCATCTCCTCTCCCCGACTCCCTTACTCCCAATTCCGACACCATTGCCTAAAACTATGGAAACTGTGGGGAAAGCCAGTTCTGGATCTGTTTGCAACCGCAATGAACTCTTGTCTTCCTCTGTATTGTTCGCTGCCCCCAGATCCGCAAGCATGGGCTACGGATGCAATGCTTGTGGACTGGTCGGACGAGGATTTGTATGCCTTCCCTCCATTCAAGATGATAAGGGAAGTAAACAACAAGTTCCAGAATCACCAAAATGTAACAGTGACTAATAGCTCCATTTTGGCCAACCCAGGAGTGGTTCCCAGACTTGTTAGAGCTTCTGACAGACATTCCAAGGCTGTTGCCTCAGAAACTAAATTTACTCAAACAACCGCATTTCAGATGGTTCCACCAAGGATTGTCCACTCTGGCCCTGACTGCATTCAGACTGTCAGAAAACTGGTGCGATTGAAGGGATTTTCAAGGTCGGTTGCAAATGCTATTGCTCAATGCAGACTCCAGTCCTCAAGCAATGTTTATCAAGCCAAGCGGACAATCTTCCGTTCATGGTGCTGAATGCATAACATCTCGTCTTATAAGACAACTGTAGCTGACATTGGAGATTTCTTGATTTATGTAAGATCTTCTAGGGGACTATCTTCCTAAACTATTAAGGGTTACAGAGTAATGTTGAGCTCTGTATTTAGACACAGGGGAGTGGATCTCTCCTCTAATAAGTTTTTGTCTGGTCTTATTAAATCGTTTGATATGACCAGACATAAGGAAGAGAAATTAGTAGCTTGGAACTTGGACATGGTCTTAAAGTGGTTGTCAGCCCCATATTTTGAATCTCTAAGTTCAATCTCTATGAGATTTAACAAGGAAGACTCTGTTTTTGGTAGCACTGGCTACAGCTAAGCATGTTAGCGAGTTGCACACATTAGATAAGAGAATCTGTTTCTCTCAGGGTAATGCTGCTTGTTCGTTTACTCTTAGGTTTTTAGCAAAAAATGAGACCCCTTCCAATCCATGGCCTCGTTCCTTCTCTATCAAAAGTCTGGTAGATGTCTTAGGGCATGAGGAAGAGGAGAGGACCCTTTGCCCTGTAAGGGCACTTAAATTCTATTTGCAAAGAACTGAAAAGATTCGTGGTGCATCCAGCAACCTTTGGTGCTCAGTGAAAAATCCTTCGCTTCCTCTCTCGAAAAATGCTCTGGCATTTTTTCTTAAGGATCTTATCCTGAAGCCTCATTCGCAGTTTAAGATTGATGACGTACCTTTAGTGAAAGTGAAAGCACACAAAGTGAGAGCGGTAGCTACATCCTTGGCTTTTCAACATAATTTGTCGCTTTCCTCACTTATCCAGACAACATATTGGAAGTGTAGGTCAATATTTGCCTCTCATTACTTGAGCGAAGTCAAAACCATATATGAGAATTGCAGTAACTTGGGTCTGTTGTCGGTTGCTGGCATGGTGATGGGAGAGGGACTGTAGGACGTATCCCTTCCATACCTTTTTTCTTCACCATGAAATACGGGTATTGAGTTGTAGGGGAGCCTGGGGGTACTATGTACGTGGAGTGCCCTCCAGTTTGTTTTTTCTGTTGGGTAGTGGTTTTTAATTTATGGTCTAGGCAACTACGTTGATTACTCTGGTTGTTTTTATGTGTATGGTACTGAGCCCAGGGCAGGGGCAACTTTTTTAATTCATCTGCCATCGGAAAATTTCTTCGCAGTGAGGAATCCCACTAAGTAGCAGGTGCTTCCTGGCTATACTGCCATGCCGCTACTGGTTGAGATGACCGCCAATCAGAGGCAGTACTCCTGTAGCAACTCTCTCGCCAGGTAAGGAACTAGCAAACATTATACCAATGTTAGCATTTTTTCTATTCTCATTTCATTACAATTTTTAATGTGTTTGAATAGATAGAGCCACATATCCCACCTCCTTCAATGTGGGACTCGGCTATGTAATTACTTGGTAAGTTGCTTATATAAAAATTACATTTTTATAATGAAACCAAGTTTCATATATAGCCAAGTAATTACATGATCAGAGCCCTCCCTCCTCCCCTCTCATTGACAGGAAGGCATAAACATATTGAGCTCTTTTTGCTGGACTAGTTCCTCTCTTACTCCTAACCAAAACAAAGTAGTGCTACCGCGAATTTCAAAAATCCTAGCTGCCGGTTAATAGAAACTGTAGCTATGTAATTACTTAGTATATATAAAACTTTATTTTATTATGAAAATGTCATATTCGTAGAGTAAGAGCAGTTGCTACATCATTTAGTTTTTGAAGAATTTGCTGTTGAGGATGTGATTAATGCAGCAGTTTTTGTCACTCATTCTCTGAAAGGTATAGAAATTGTGTTCAAAAACTATAAAGCCCTTAGTCCGCTAGTAGTAATGGGTAAAGGCTTTTCCTGAACCGAAAGAAAGAGCATTCTTGTAGGCTCTTTAATTTTTAATCCCGGGTGTTCAGGTGTTGATTTTCTGGGGAGCATGAAGGTACATTTGTTGTATAGGAGCATACCTTTGTATTTTTAAGTATTTATTTTAGTTGACTGTTATTTTTTGGGCTTTCAGACTCAAGTACAGGGGTCCATTCATTCTGGCTGAAGATGTAGCAGTTTTCTCAGCAAGACTGCTCTTGCTGCATTCACATGAGAGTCTGGCATCCTGAAAGGAATCCACCTTCTGGCAGCAGTATTACCCAGGAAGGATTCCAGACCAGGTAAGAATGTATGGGTTTCATTCAAGAAGCTCTTAGCACGTTTGACTAAGTAGATTTTCTAGCTGCACTACCCATCTTCCTCTCCTCAATGTGGGACTCAGCTGTTTTTAACAGTAGGTAAGATTCATCCAAAATAATATAAATTTTCATAATAAAATTTGATATTTGGATACTTAACCACTGTTAAAGTAAACTACACTTAACATCTAACAACTTAGTGGCCTGTCAAGGAGAATTCTGACAAGAGCTAAAACATTCAAAACACACCTGATGGAGAACAGGGGTACTAGACAATCATCCCGGGTCAGCCTTTCGAACTTCTTTTGTTTGAATGCTGACTCACCTATTGGTGCGGAGATATAAGCTATCTTTTACAGCAGGTAAGTATCCAAAGTAATAAATTTTATTATGAAAATTTATATACGTATCCCAAATAAGAAACTAGCTTGGTTTAATTACCTTTTGCATCAGCTCACAGACACAACTAGTTAAAGCTGTCATCCTGTAGCCAGTGAATTCAGAGGCATCCTTTTAGGGTTTCTTAACTGGAATAATAGCAGTTTTCCAGCTTTTAGGTAATATACCAGTCTCACATATTTATGAATTTCAGAAGAGAGATCTTATAGTTCTTAGCAGATACTGTAGCATCTCATATAATATTTTACCTTCCTAGGGGCTGCAGCATTGGTTGAAGAAAGAACATCTCTAGATTCTTTTAGAAAAAACTTTATACATATATTTCTCGGCCATTAGAGCTAACATCCAAATCCAAATGAGGCTCATGAAATTGTTGATACTAAAGAGCATTGTGTTTTGAGCTTTGAGATGCATAAAAATTGTTGGCCTACTTCCTTAGTAACTTCAGAAGGATCACTGATCACTATCATTCACTTTGAAAATGGATAATAGAGAAGAGACATACCTACCACAAAGTTTTTTTTTTTATCTTTTCTCATTTTGGGTCTTAGAACTGATTCCATTCATGTGGTACCTCCATGAATCTTAGAATATTTAATAATACTTCAACTTAGAGAAAGCCACTATATTCTTATATCTACAGTACTTCATAATTTTTTGGGAATCTTTTGGTGAATGGGTTTATATTAATGTTAAGTACAGAAACTGAATTGAACAGAAATATGTACAGCAGAGTTGATATCAACATAACTCTCATGATACTGTAAAAGGTCCATACGTATACTGTAAAGAAAAATTTTTCATTTTCACTTTTCTCAGACCCAGAATGAAAGAGTAGTGTTATTTATGCACTCTGAAGATGAAGATTTAGTCATAGAATAAAATAAGAGGAAACTGGTGAAGTAAAATTTACCAGAATTTTCAATTAAATTTCTGCAGGCACTATTTGCTTTGTTTGGAATTGCAGATATTTGAGGTTTCCTTTTAGTTTCTAGTAAAGCATCATAAGTGCTTTACAAAGTGCTTCAGTGAAAAATCATAAGCTTCAAAAAGTCAGTTAAAAGATTCATATTGTCTGTTTAGAGTAACACCCAGACTAATGTAATTGACTGGCTGTAGAAAATCTACACGGGAGCTGGAAAAGTATTAGCTCAAGTCTATACTATACAGCGGATCAGTGATTGCTGTAGGTGTTATGAAAGGTCATTGACCTAATGTTATACAGACACTGGATTCTTGTTCATAATATCTTTTCTGAATCCTGTACATCACCACCCCATAAAGGATTATGACCATTGAAATTGTCAAGTAGTAGGAAGTCAGTGGAAAGCTGTATTATTAAATTCTGAATGTCAAATGGTTGTCTAAAATTTCTAGAATTACATAAGTAACCATGCCTTGCAAAGAAATGTTTAAGACAATGCTGCAAAGAATCAAGTACAATAATTATAGCACCTCTATGGGCATGGCCGTCAATAGGAGGAGACAGTGCTGCAAAGAATCAAGTACAATAATTATAGCACCTCTATGGGCATGGCCGTCAATAGGAGGAGAAGGGGTGAAAAATGGACGAGGACGTTCCCCCATCTTGTAAGCGAGCATTGGATAGGGCTCATAGTCCCAGGCCTCCTGTAGTCTTTGGGAGTCTCCTCAAGCTTCTCATTCCCTTTCAATGGACATTGAGTGCCACAAAGTGTGTAAAGAAGTGTCTGTTAGTTCAATGTATGGTTATCGTGTGTCCGAACATCCAGAGTCCGAGAGTGTCATGCCCGATTGTGAGAAATCAGTGTCTGAGTGGCATTCGTTGGAATGTCCGTCATCCGCATATCCAACAAGTGGACATCCAGTGTCCATGCGTTCCGAGAGTGATTGTGTTTTGTCAGATCTTTCTGTGCTTGGACATCAAGTGTCTGTGTGTCCATCTTATGGATGCCCAGCTGCCAAGTGTCCTCCCTTTGGAAGTATATTGTACAAGTTGCAGACTTCAAATATGTCAGCCGGATCAGTGAGCAGATGTCCAGGGACCGAATGTCCAGTGTTAGCGGGCACCAATGTTGATGTTTGTCCGCCTTCCAGTGTCCATCCGGCACCACAGGTGAGATTTGCTGTCTCTGGTGCGACTCACGCCTGTCCCCTTGCGGTTCAGGATCCTTCCCTAGTCCATATTCATCGACGTTTAGATAACATCTTGAACTTGCTGCAGAACCCATCTACTGTACAACCACTCAAGCGCCTTCGGATCCTCCAATGTCCCCAATTTCTTCCGAAGAAGAACCTGTATAGGACGACGTTCCTACTTTGAACTATGCGGCCCTGTTGTGGTTCTTCCTGGTTTGCTACCCGTACTTCTTTTCTCCAGCTACCCCTTCTTCTCCAGGTTCGGCATTTATGGTGCGACAACCATTAGGAACGGCTAAATTGCCGCATATGGTCCTGTCCTCTTCATCCAGGAAAGCTTTCACACGTATCAACATATGGTTGTCAGAGAAGAGATGTTGGTAAAGCTGTGTTCTGTGCGCCACCTTCTCGTCTGATACGTCAGAAGTATTTGTCCTATTCTACTGGGGAAATTCCATCCTTGGGAGTTTCTGCCTCCTCTCAAGGGGACTTCTCCAGTCTCATTGACGCTACTTGTCAGTCTGCCTTCTCATCCGCCAGGATTTTGTTTACCTCAGCAGAACTGGACCATTTGCTGAAAGATATTTTTAAGGTTTTCGAGGTTCTGAGTTTCCTCGATTGGACCGTTGGTGCGCTAGCGAAGAAGATGGAAGACTTCGCATCACTTCAAGAGAATTTTGCTTCGGACTGGCTGGGTGTTCTGGCCTGTGCAGATCGTGCAGTGACGGACGGTGCCCATGAACTACCCACCATTTTCACTGCTACTGGTGTACTGAAGAAACGAGACTTATGGTGCTCGTTCACCTCTAGGGGAGCCACTCCTTCTCAACATTCTTCCCTTTTGTTCACTCCCTTGGATGGCAATGGCCTATTTCCTCAAGAGACTTTAGAACTGGTGGGAGGAGAATTGCAGAAGAAATCCACCTAAGATTTACTCGCTCAGTCCACCAAGAGGACTAGATCTCGACATGTCCTTCTTCCACTGCAGTTCCTCTGACCAGGAATACTTCTCCTTTTCCTCAGCAACACTTTTGAGGGAGCAGAGGTCGCGTCCAGTCCCGTCCGAGAACTAATTTGCATCCAGTGCGACTCAACAAACACCCCTCTAACAAAACACCCCTCTAACAAAACCACCTCTCGCAAGTGAGCTACCTGTCCTACATGCTCTGGTGGGAGCAAGATTACTTCTTTTTTGGAACAGATGGGAATCAAGGAAAGTAGATCCTTGGGTGCTTCAAGTCTTGAAAGAGGGCTACTCGATCCCCTTCAGGGAGAAACCTCCCTTAGTAACCTCTCCCATCAAATTGACAGCCTACTATGTAGGCTCAGAGAGGTTTTCAGCCCTGTCTTGAGAAGTGTCAGCTCTGCTCAAGAAACAGGCAGTGGAGGAAGTCAAAGACACGAGCACAGAGGGATTTTACAACCCCCTCTTCATAGTCCCCAAGTCATCAGGGGGATGGAGACCTGTCCTGGACGTCAGTGTGCTGAACTTCTTCATCCAAACTATGAAGTTCAAGATGGCAACGAGTCAGTCGGTCCTGTCAGCCATCCATCAGGGGGATTGGATGGTGACAATAGATGTGGAGGATGCTTATTTCCACATTTCAGTTCACCAGGATTCCAGGAAGTATCTGAGATTCGTGTTCCAGGATAGGGTCCTCCAGTTTTGGGCCCTGTGCTTCGGCCTCTCCACGGCACCTCAAGTTTTCACCTGGGTTCTCACTACTTTAGCGAAGTGGCTACACCTTATAGGAATCAACATGTCCTTATACCTGGACGATTGGCTCCTACGATCCCCATCAGAAGCCCAGTGCATGGGGGACCTTCAGAAGACCCTTCAACTTGCGCAAGACCTAGGATTGCTGATAAACTTCAAGAAATCACAATTAATTCCCACACAGTCGATTCTTTATTTGGGGATAGTGATTAATTCTCTGAATTTTTGGGCTTTTCCATCCCCACAAAGGATTCGCAACTGCATTGCAAAAGTTCGAGAATTCATGTCTCTTCCATCCTGTTCCTTGTGGGAACTCTGTCGTCAGTCGAGAAGTTTGTACCTCTGGGCAGACTACACACCAGACCCCTTCAGTTCTATATCAAAGCCAGCTGGCAGAGAAATATATCCAGATTCGTTCATCTTCAAAATCACCCCCGAAATCAAGGAGGACCTTCGGTGGTGGCTGGCGGAGGACAGATTTGAGAAAGGGATGTCACTGTCTCCTGCGAACCCCAACCTAATGTTGTACTCCAACGCGTCAGATCTGGGTTGGGGAGCCCTTCTCAATGGCTTGAAGTATCAGGTTTATGGTTCCCAACCGAAAGAGATTTGCACATAAATGTGAAAGAATTGAGGGTGATACACCTGGCCTTTGTGACAGAGACCTTTGGGAAAACAGTGGCGGTACATTCAGACAGCTCGACCACACTGGCCTATATAAAGAAACAAGGGGGAACCCACTCTTTTTCGCTATGCGAAGCAGCCAAAGACTTTCTTCTATGGGCACAGAACAACAGGACCATCGTTCTGACACACTTCGTTCTGGGCAAAATGAACGTTCTCGCAGACGAACTAAGTCATGGCTTACAGGTTCTACCGACGGAATGGACACTCAATCCACAGGTGTGCACTGACCTGTGGAAACGGTGGGGAAAGCCGACGGTAGACCTGTTCGCAACATCAAGAAACCACCGTCTCCCTCTGTGCTTTCCTTGACTCCAGATCCACAAGCGTGGGCGACAGATGCCATGTTGCAAGATTGGTCGGGTCTCAACATCTTTGCCTTTCCTCCCTTCAACATGGGAAGAGAAGTGTTGAGGAAGTTCAACACCCACAGTAGTGTATCAATGACCCTAGTGGCTCCCTTTTGGCTGCACAAGGAGTGGTTCCCAGACCTTCTAAGCTTACTAGTAGACTATCCAAGGCTCCTGCCTCAGAAGACTCGGACAGCCCCATTTTCTTCGTTTTCACCGAGGCATACCCACTCTCACTCTGACAGGCTTCAGACTGTCAGGAAACTTGTTAGAGTGAAAGGGTTTCCAAGGAAGGGTGCAGAAGCTATTGCAGGATGTAGGCGACGATCTTCTGCTGCAGTCTACCAATCGAAGTGGACAGTCTTCCGGAGCTGGTGTCAAGACAGAAATATATCCTCTACTCAAACAACTATAGCTCAGATCGCAGATTTTTTGCTGTTCCTCAGATCCTCGAAAGGTCTAGCCATGTCAACCATCAAGGGATACAGATCTATGTTGAATTCTGTCTTCAAGCACAGAGGAATAGATCTTGCATTAAACCAGGACTTAAGTGAATTTAATAAAGTCCCTGAATACTACTAAGCAAGATAGAAACCTGGCTCTTGCATGGAATTTGGATGTCATCCTCAAATGGCTTTCAGGCCCTCCCTTTAAGCCTCTAGAATCCTCCTCTCTTAAAGATCTGACAAGAAAGATGCTTTTTCTTATGGCCTTAGTGATGGCGAAGAGGGTTAGCAAGCTACATGCCTTTGATAAGAGAGTAGGCTTCTCGTAAGGTGATGCTGTCTGCTCCTTGACCTTAGGTTTTATGGTGAAGAACGAAGACCCCTCTAGTTCCTGGCCACACTCCTTCACAGTCAAGAGCCTGGCTAACATTTCAGGCCAAGCAGATCAAGAAAGACTCCTCTGTCCAGTTCCTTCTCTTCGCGAGTATTTACGAAGAACCAAGGAAGTTAGAGGCCCTTCTCTGAATTTGTGGTGTTTAGTTAAAAACCCCAGTCGGACGTTATCCAAGAATGCCTTAACATTCTTTTTAAGAACTTGGATTTCTGAATCACACTCCAAGATCCAGGAGGATGTTTTTCCTCTATACAAGGGAAATTAGAGCAGTAGCAGTAGCGACGTCCTTGGCCTTCAAGCTCAATCTGTCGCTGTCTTCTCTCCTGCAATCCATGTATTGGAGGTGCAAATCAGTTTTTGCAATGTTCTACCTGCATGATGTGGAAACAACTTACGAAAATTGCAGTACTCTAGGCCCATTTTTTGTAGCTGGCATGGTGTTGGGTAAAGAGGGATAGGAGGAATTTCTTATTTTTCCTCTATCCACTCTCCTTGAATGAGGATTGGTGTTTTCTTGGGAAGCCTGATTGGTGCTGTGTCGTGAGTACCATCAGTTGGTTTGATTTTTAACAAGTTTGTGGTGTAGGTTTTAAAATTCTGGTCATATTTTGTACTGCGCCCAGGGGAAGGGCACACACACACACACACATTTCGATGTCTTGTTTGGATTGTTAGCTTTGGCAACCTGCGATTAACTCCTATGTTGCAAAGCACCCACTGAAGTAGAGGCGACTCTTGGCTCTACCGCCACGCCACTACAGGTCGAGAGGAGCTCCGACTGGAGGCAGTACCCACCTGCCGTAGCTCCTTCACCAGGTAAGGTTACAACAAGCATTTCACGACGTTAGCTAAATTTCCTATTTCAGATTCCTCACCATCCCTGAGTGTTTTTTAGTAGTTTTGTCCATGTTTCCCACCTTCTGTCAATGTGGGATTCAGCTATGTAATTATTTTGGTAA
Organism: Macrobrachium rosenbergii; assembly: GCF_040412425.1. NCBI lineage: Eukaryota > Metazoa > Arthropoda > Malacostraca > Decapoda > Palaemonidae > Macrobrachium > Macrobrachium rosenbergii. The sequence goes on from NC_089765.1 coordinate 31,756,401, forward strand.
TTTACATTATATAAAAATGACATTTTATAATAAAATAAAGTTCTATACATACAGTACTTACCGAATAATTACATGATCAGAGCCCTCCCTCCTCCCCTGTCATGGACATAGGGCATAAATGAACTGAGCTCTTTAGCTGTGTTGTAACTATCCTTCTCTGAAAGTGGGCGGGTCAGTATAACTACACCTTTAACAAACGAGCGCTACCATGAATTTGAAATTTTGAGCTGCAGCGTAAAGTAGAAACAATAGCTATGTAATTATTTGGCAAGTATATATAAAACTTTATTATAAAATTGTCATTTTCATAACTTTTTGTGTGTAATCTTTGTAATGCAAGAAGTACATAAGTATGTATACGTATATATAAATTTTAACAAGTCTTCTTATGCCATTGTGACCTTTGATGTTTCCCATCTACATATATTAATCAGTCAATCCTTTTAGAACACTTTGATGCACAAGAGTGCTGTGCTAGTGTATACTGATGGCTCCAACTCTGATGCTAACATTCAGTGTTGCTGTTTTCACAGATAATGAGCTCAGTAACTCAATGCGCAACCTTTCATCAATTTTTACTCCAGAATTTTAACTTGTTGCACTGCAATCCCTGGGAAGTTTAATACTAAGTACTCAGAAATCTTAGAAATATTATTACTGTAAAATGGATAGTTTTAAGTTAATTATGTGGTACAGTACAGTACAGTATAGGCATTAATTTCCATGGGTACCAGTCCTCACAGGTGTAATAGGAATTATCAAAAGAGCTCACGACTGAATACATGTATTTGATCCATGGATCTCTAATGGCTGGGAATCTACAACCATCCTGTGATGACTAACTGGGCCTGTTAACTGTACAAGACACTAGCTGACCAAATGTCCTGGTCTTAGGGACCCTGAAGGGTTTCCTCTTAGAATCTTGGGGTGTCATTGGAATTGCCTCTCCCCCAGTATGCTTGGAGAGGAAATATCCTTTGACCTGAGGAGCATTTTCAGGTTTATAGGAGGAGTTAACTTGTTAACAAAATACTATGATAATATAGTATATAGTTACTTAAAATTTACCATTATAAAAACTATCTTGGGAGTTGTACGATTTTAATTTGATTTTATAGTTTATATTAATTTTTCACTCAGGTTTATAGGTTGCATGAAGTCTTCTATGATAGTGTGTGCAAGTATTCATGAAAGTTTTCAATCATAAACTTGTTTTCCACTGTTGATGGCATTTGTTGTTGTGACACCAGATGTTTTATATTTTATGATTTTAATTTTGCTTTATAACTTATGAATTATTAATTTCCATTTTATAGATTTTATGAAGTCAATGACGTTTTTGTTGTGACACCAGATAATTTTTTTGAAACAAATCAGTCTGCAGATCAGAACTTAGGTTATTGTGATTAGATTTTTTTTTTGTAATCTTTCTTTAATCATAGTCATATAGTCATGTCATATTACAGGTACAGCATAGAGGAAAAAGAAAACGACAGTAGAAATGCAAGTTGCACTTAAGTAGGTGATAGATCTCATAACATTTTTTCACATTCATTATCATGTGAAATAAAAATTCAAATCTATAAGCTTGCCTATAAACACACTGGGAAAGAGCTAATAAAAGTAATTGAAATTTCATAAACAGTAGATTAATTAAGTTGAAACACTAACGTACCTCAAGTACAGTGCAAAAAATGAAAGTAGTCTGCCAATTACTGTGATTGTTATTGTTGCTTTGAACAAATGAAAGGAAATTACATCTGAGTTTTAATATATGACCAGGTACAGTACATAATATTCAAGGTAAGACAGGTTACCTGAAGGTAATTTTATCACCAGTAACTATTGGAATAGTAAGCTGGTTCAACAGAGGATGCACATAATTAATATTTACAAAAAGTATGAAACCAATTACAGTTGTTTAAAACAAATATTGGCATTTTTATATATGCTATACTGAACATATAGTTTTTACATATTTATTCCAGCATATAAATGAGTGGCATACTTTACAAGACACTGTAAACATCAAGCTACAAATTTTAAAATGCAGGATATGGCTAGTCCCGTATTTAGTAGCACTTTATGTACATATACTGAGCATTTCCCAATCCTCATAAACTTGAAAGAAGGGTACTTTATCCCTTATAGACAATGGGTATTTTTAGCAGGCATAACATTCTTCCTCCCATCATACGTGAATTTGATTACAGCTTAAGGTTAAGCATGGACTCTACTAATTAAAGACAGCTTTCACCAAATGCCAGTGATTGATAATTAAATTAGTTACTGTGAGGAAAAGTTTAAAAGTCAGTATAAAAAAATTTTCTTACATTAAATTATCACTTCAGGGCATTTTGTTAAGCTGGAAAGCTGTTTGATTAGCAATTATTTATTCAATCAGGCTTTGCACCCCAAAAGTAAGGATGTGTATTACTGCTATAATTTAATGGATGTACAGGTTTGTAATGTTGAAATCTTTCTGCATGCACACCTCAGTTCAAATGACACAAAATGTTCAACATACTCCCCAGTTTTCACAATACAAAAATATGTAAATACTATACACATACTGTAGGTCTTGAACACACTAGAAATAGTGTCCTTTGAAAATCTGTCAAAGTAAAAAAGTTGCTTGGAATCATTAAAAGTGTGTATGGTAATCTACAAGGGAACACATGTGGAAGTGATCACAGTACAGGTGTACTTTAGAATGAAGAATGCATTACAGTAAATAGATTACTTGTGAAAAATTTGATATGTTCTTATAAGACTATAAACAAGTTGAGTTTAAGTATATTTCCTACTTTCAAACATGAACCAAGAGAAATATATGGCAAGTCTTGTAGATATTTTCTCATAAATATTTTCTCAAGCTTATAATGATGAATAACATTGTTATTCTTGTAAAATTTCTAGTTCAGTTATGCCATTTGTTAAAAATGGTAATGATCTGGCTAAGTTCTTAAATAATTTAAATCAGGAACTTTGGAAAGAGGTGCATTTCATTATGACAGCCTTACAGCACAAGGCATTTATTAAAAATCCCAATGTTTTGTTATTACCATGGTATTAGATTATTAAGGATTAACACCTCTACAGATAAGTTAATGTTAAGATTTAGCTAATACTACTGGAATGTGGTGATAACATACCAGGCATTTAATTTAAAATTTCTGTACAAGGCTCCACTACTTATGTTTAGTTTGTATAGCCTTGAATACATAATTTTACAACCACAAATGTACATTCACAGCCTTTACAATGGTTTTTTTTTATCAACAACAGTGATTAAATCTCTAGTCAGAAAAATGTATAGGTCATATATAATCCTTATATTGTTGTTTTTGTGCTGTATATTGAATTAAAATTCTTAGTCTTAATCTTGGCTGTAACTTTACACCATACTGTACTGTCTTACATCCGTACTAGTATAATTATCAGATTGTCATAAGTTTTATGGTTGATGGTTGTAGCTATCTGAATTTTTATTGATAGCTATATCTGGCAATATTGATGTAATAAAAAGTATACCCCATTCAAAGTAATCATTTTAATGCAATTCACTTAGCCAATTTACATTTAATTTTTTATGGGAAGAATCAATTTGACAACTTTTCATACCAGAAAAGTTTGTCTCAGTACATATAAATAAAACAATGCTATGGAAGTTAAACTTTATCTCAAATATTTCATCATGATACACTGTACAATATACAGAATAAAAAGCATTTTTGTACACAATAAGCAAACAGATTTAACAATTCCATTAATTATGCCAAGCCATAATCATACTAATATACACAAAATGTAATTGAAATATAAAAGGTTTAGAAGTATAAATGATGCTTTCTTAATATAAATGCACATTTACATGAAAGGTACATTGCTATCCAATCCCACTGTAACAAAGCCATTGAAGCCAAATTCTAAAAATATCTAGCTTTAATAAGACATGCTAAACTCTTCAGAAATAAAATTTCAACAACACTGAATTCTTAAAATAGCTATTGTTGTAATGCAATTTCATACAGCTGCTCAGTCAAAGTATTCAACCAAACTATGAATATGGAACAGCTATATTAAAATAATTTCTTTGCTTGATAATGCAACTGGGTAAGTGAAATGATCTATGTATCTCCCTATTACCATATAATACAAATTTGTTTTTCAAACATACTAATCATCCATAGCTACTCTGTGCAAACTGCCCCCAGACACACCTACTTGATAAATCTTGAAAGAAAGGTCCACTGCACATGCCTAGCTCACACTTTACAAGCCTAGGAAGAGAGGCGTCATTCCTTTATGTGACTAATGAGAGCAGCTCAGCTTTCCAGGATTATAACCTCTTTCTGGCATTACTGTGACATGCCATTCAATTGACTTTAATCACAAATTTTCTTAGTTAACTTGCATCACCTTGATGTGTTGTGCACATTTGTAAATGAATGAATTTGCTTCACCTTGATGTGTTGTGCATAGCTGTAAATGAGTTTCATCACTTAATTTGACTTTTTACCTTCCAGTCCACAGTAGGGGGTAGTGACATCAGTGCACCTTAGTAGTGCAATGTAGGCATTAAAATGAGGGTGCATGCAGCATCCTGTCTGCCCCTAACTTCACCCATTTTTTTAGCCTTTTACCCAACCTCCACTCCAACTTTTTTCCATCTTGTTGTCTAACCTCTCTAATTATTACTTCTTAAGTGTAACTTTAAGGGTTTTTATCCCAGTTCCATCTAAGATCCTTGTATTTCATATTTATTTTCTGGATCTTTTTAGCTTGATGTCCAATCATTCCAACTCCCCTCTTTTTGCTGTCCGAAGTGCTAAATGGCTGAAACTGACCCAGTGCTTGGCTTGACAGCATAAATTTCCAAAAATTCAATTGACCTTGCAGTTTGTTCTGTAGGATGAATGGTTGCTGAGTCATATTTAACCATCTGATAGGGATTAGAGTCAGTCATCTTCATCCTTTTCATGATCTCACCCTTCATGACCATGGCACACATGGAGACATGTGTTTCATTAAATCTTACCTTTGCGTCTGAGCACATAGAGGGAGTACAGTACTATGTTGGGACTGTCTTCCACAGCAAATCCAATGCTTTACAGAAATGCCATAATTCTGAATGATTCATTTACTTCTCTACTGCCTGGCATTAGATAGAAAAGGGATTGAACTCCTTGCATGTTGGTCTACTTTTCTCTTCCAAGGCTCCTTTTCATCACGCCCTCCTAAGTTAGATTCTAGATACTTATCATTAATAGGTTTGTCAGAATAAAATTTACAGACCCATTATTCATAAACCTCTAGTGCTCTCCTTTCCCAACTCTTTGAAACAAGTAGCCTTGGAGGAACAATGTCTAGCCCTCCAGGGCCATTGGAGAGTTAGCTTGGCATGTGCATTGAGACCTTTCTTCTTTCAAGATCTATTAAGTTTGTGTGGTTGAGAGCCATTTCCATAGAGTAAGGCTATTTATGATAAATGGGTTTATATCAAAACCATGTTTTACTGTAAAAACATCATTTTTTTTTTATAAATATATCAACTTTTGAATCTTGGCTTTCACAGTTGTATCTAATAACGACAATCACTGTTGGCATGGTTTGGCCATCCAAAGTATCTTCTTATTTTAACCCAGTCAGTAAAATGGGAAGTTTCAACTTTATCAATGAATAATTTACAAAGTGTGACAGCATGTAAGACTACAAGCTGATTGTCTAATGAGTATGCCACTACAGCCCTTTAAATCTTCCATGTTTATTTTTAAATGACAAGACCTTTTTCATACCTGTGACTTGTCAATGTCCTGGGAAAAAAAATTAAAACCTTACTTTACATCCTTTCACAAAGCATGAGGTGTACAAATTTTCAGTACCTATACTTGAGCAATCCTTCCCAGTATGTCACCTTGCATTGCTAATTTCTGTAATCTGAATGAATGCAAACATTCTGATGTTATGGAAAAATGTAAAGAAAAAACAATATAAAATTATGAGTGCCGCTCTTATTCTACTGTGAATATAATTACTAATATTACATATATTTCCTCTGTTAGGAAGGCTTTATCACAATATTACAAATGTACAAAGGAATAGCCAACGGTCAAAATACATACCTTAAAAATCCTAAATGCTATTCAGAAAATACAAAAGAAACTTCCGTGCTTCAGGTTAACCAAAATCTGACCAATGTAGGCCCAAAATAATAATATAAAAGATATTTTTTTTTTATTTACTAAACCAAAAAATTTGCTCACACTGGTGGGAACTCTTTCTCATCATCGAACTTAAGGACACTCTTTGGAGGAGATTCACAAGCAGCTGCCATTTCGTTCATCTTGTCTGAATCTGTCAAAATAAAGGCAATACTGTATTACAAAAATAATTAGATAATGTAACTTTTTTACAAGTTTCAAGTATGGGGTTTTCATTAACTTGAAAAATGTCACAGACATGTAGTAAGGGTGATGATGAAATGTATTTCCTGTGAAATTTATACCAATAACAAAAACAAGCCAATTTATTATGCATATAATTTTGAGATTTCAGCAATTTTCAAAATATACCAAAATTTAGAATAACATTATTGTAATTGAAATACTATCAGTAAACAGGTGCTGTCCTTTGTTATCAGATCTGTCATTTCCTTCACAATAACTCTGAAAAATAAATGAACATATTACTTTTCTAAATATTATACTAGGTCCTCTTTATTTTCAACACTTTTAGTAACTCCCACTCAGTACCTTCTGCCATCGGTACACTGTCCTCCTCAAGTTTCACCAATTGTTAAGGTAGAAACATTCAAGAAAAATTTGTTTTTTAAATTACAGGAGTGTGATTTTGTGCAAATGAATAAGAATTACGTATAAAAAAACTTACATTCTATACAGTAGTTAGGCTAATATATAATACTGCTGAGTTACCGTTGGTAGTGCAGAGATGATCCACATACCCTCCTATTAATTATGTTGGTTATGATCATGTGACCAGTGTTCTCAAACTTAAGGCTGTGCCATTGTCTCTGTACTGTGATTCAAGTTCTTTAGTTTGTTATTAATTGTAGATTCTTTTTATCATTTATGTATTATTACAAGAATTCATTATAATTCAGGGAGAACAATATATAACTTGCACACTGTAGCTGGTACTATAGGTTTATTGCAGGATCCCTTCAGCCTCAACTGCACAGCATTCTGCATTTCACTTTTCGTCCATTCCAGCCATCTTGTACTACTTAGCTGTCAAACTTCAACTAAACCTTAATCCAATTTTCACTTACTGTTCAAAAACAAAAGAAACTGTTAAAAAACAACATTCTTTTGGCAAGTCCTGGGAGTCTAGAAATCTATTTCAAGGGTTTTGATTAAACTTATAATAATAATAATAATAATAATAATAATAATAATAATAATAATAATAATAATAACAATAATAATAAATTTTTTTCTTGTTCATTAATGTTTTATTCTGTAAAAGTTGGATGTGCAGCCTTTTCATATAAATGTATAACCATTATGAATAATAATATTAAGTAAGTCACACGGCACTTATTTATAGACTTCAGAATCTCGGAGTAGGTGGATATGTTTTAGGTTAAGATTTCCTTACAGGTAGGCAGCAGCGATTTGCTGTTGATAAGATCTTTAATGAACCAAGACCCATTGTGTCTGGAGTTATACAGGGTAGCGTTCTTGGTCCACTGTTATCTTTAGTGTAAGCAAGTGATATGGTTTTTGGCTTGGAAGACAAGATAGGTCAGTATGCAGATGATGCAACACTTGTGGGTGTAGTAAAGTCTCCACTTATGAGAAATGAAGCTGACCTTAGTCTCAAATGCGACAGGGACCGGATTAGTGAATGGTGTACTTGGTGGGGGTACAGTATGAGGCTGAACTCCAGTAAATTGACAGCATTATTGATATGCAGATCTCATACAGGTTTCCACCCCATCCTCCCCTTCAGGTGGATGGGACTTTGCTGAATGAATCTGAAGCTTCAACTATTCTAGGTGTAACTTCTGACTCACATCTTACTTTTGAGAAACATCTAATGAAGTATCAGCAAATGCTGAATGAAAGTTAGTTATTGTACATAAGGCCTCTTATACGTACTTATATAACAGTAATAAAATCAATGCAATTTGTTTTAGGTCATTTGTACTTCCTTTACTAGAATACTGTTCTCTGGTTTGGGTGTCTGCTTCTGTCAAAGATTTATCTCTTTTAGATAGAGTGGTTAACAGTGGTAGGTTTCTGTCCTAATATGACAAAGTTTTTAATTAATTTGTTTTTTCATAGCTAAAAAACCTGCGGCCTTAACTTATGGATAATTCTTCTAGCGCCAGCTAGAAAACCGCTAAAAAGAAAGTGAAAAAAGGAATTGGTGGCAACGAGGTAGGCTGATAGGCCTAGATGGCAACTGTCAAACTCCTTCGCGTATGAGTCGAGGAGATGACGCTTCAGTTTCTTCTAGCCCAGGTAACTTGATTGAGGGGTGGCTAGAGGTGGGCCCTATAAGTTACCACTGCAGGTTTGTTAGCTATGAAAAATACAAATTGATTAAAAAATCTCGTGTATCATGCGATCATTACAATTTCGTCCAATAACATGATTTCATCATATGCATTGCATATAGTGTGAGATGTAATTTCAGTAGGTTATACTAGGTTAGGCTTTCTATGCCTGCCTCATTTTTGGTAGATACCATTGATAATGCATATGTGAGTTAGCTTTTAACTAAGAAATAGGCCTAGAAGCTAAAGTTCATTAGGTTAAATGCAAATTTTCATACATTAAATCAGGTTATCAGCCTTGTGACTTGTCTAAGAATTCATGTACTATGCATGCAAGACACTGGCATGAATAACAATAAGTACTGGCATAAACAATGGAATTGGGAAACAGCTGTTTCCCAATGTCAGTTACCATAACTAGCACACATTTATGAAGAGTTGCGTTACAGTTGTCAACTTGTTAAAAATTTTGCTAATTGTTAATGGGACTTCTATACATACAAATAAAAGTCTTCATTCCTCCTTCACAGAGTGGAAAGGAAAGTGTTATGAAAGTAACTGTATGCCACAAAATTGATGGTTGTAGCTATGGCTGAAGAAACGAATAATGCACAGGCCACAAAACATTTTGGAAGAGGCAAAAGCAACATCTGATATTGGTGAAATCATACCTTTACTTCATTTAATTTACTGTTTATACATAAATTAAGTTGCATTTTTAAACCCATCTCTGATAATTTACGAAAAAAAAAAGTAATCTCCGATGTGTTTCACTTAGCACCTATGGTTGCGATGATGTCTGTAAAACAGTCAGCTGAATGTAAACATTAAAAGAATGCAATGACGCTTGATTGCCATGTTCATAAATTACAATATGATGATAATATGACAATAATGCATTAAATATAATTTCATAAAGTATGTAAAACAAGTTTTATCAAAATTATCATCAAAATTATCATTATTCTTAATACATCTGTATTATCTGATTTTTGCAAATGGATATCTGTCAGTGTAACAACCTACCCGAAAAGTATGAAGTGCCGGTAAACATTGAAAGGGGTCTGGAGATCAGAATTCAACAGTGCGTTTATATAGTGGTTTGAGCTCTAACATAGTGAAGGCGTAAGCATTTCCGAGGAGATGCTTATGGAGCGGGCCAGAATTTTCACAAGGAACTAAACCTAGTGAATGACAGTGATTATTCACAAGCTTTGTTCAAAATTTGATAACGGAGCAGTATATACGTGGAATGAGCTGGCAAGACTGTTGTGAAGGGGGTTGTTTAGGGGTGATTTCTGTCATAACTGGGATTTTCTGTACTCCGGCAGTGGCCTGGTCCCAAGGATGCCCGTTTTAAGAGGTAAGACTAGCATTTTTTCCCTTTAAATTACTATACTGTATATGCAATACTGTAGGAAATTTCAATGTTGATCACAGTGTAGTTGCATTACCAAATTTATCAATCTACCAAATACTTAGAATGTGTTACCTAGAGATCCAGGATTTGGGGTTGATTGGTATTGTGGTGGAAAACCCTTAACCTATCAAGAAAGTGGAATGAGGGATGGTCAGATGTTGTCTTCACTTCATTTCTTAAAACAAATTGTGATTTTGCAATGCTTACGACTAATGTATGCTATAATAAGTTGTGTTTCACTCTGGCTGATACATATTATCATTCATGATGTGTACACATTCATATGAACTTACAAGCTCTACAAAGTGACAGCACTCAGTAACTGCAGATGAACTACCACTGAAGATGACTGAATGTTACCCACATATAAAAGCTTTTGGGAAATGGCCAAAAAGGAAATCTTTTAACACAGTCTAAATCATAATTACTACTGCGGAATGTTTCAAAAGACTAATACTTAACAATGATTCTTCATTAAAAGTATTAAAAACAATGAATTTTCAAGTCTCCTACTTGCGATACATTCCAATAAAAGGTGTTGTGTTTGTGATTTGACAAGCAAGCAAGCAGTGTGGGGAGACAGCACACTGCCCAGACTAACTCCTAGATTGACCACTATAGGCATCACATTTCAAGATATTGTATTGTGGATCTTAACTTGTGCACTCATCTTCTTTGGAAATAAGTGTTTCCAAAACATGCCTTCTTTCAATATTATTTCAAGATGATATGCTGGCCAAACTATTATAGATATCCAAACAGAAAAACAACAAACATAATTCAAAAGCTCCTTTGGATGGGAACTTTCTAAAAAGCCATTTGTCTAAGAATTAATTTTAAAAATATCTAAGGTTTAAAATGTACAGAGAATCTAGAGTAATGGCCTATCCAGGAGAAATGTAATTAAGGAATTATTAAGAAGTGATCTGCAATTATGATCATGTTAATGTAAAAATAATTGTATATAAAAGTTTAAAAAATGTATGTACAGTAATACCCCGAACTTGCACAATTAGAGTTGCGTGAATTCACAGACACACAAACTTTTCATTGGAACCTAACTCATTGTCATACACGAGTTTTTCATAGACATATGAACATTTGCAAATACTGAGAAACCCTGCAAAAGTGTTTATGTTTAATTTTTTATGTAATATATAAGTTTTCAAGCTGCTATGTGTAAATTAAATAACATTAAATACTAAAAGTAATCATTTCTCTCTCTCTGTCTCTCTCTCTCTCTTTCTCTTACTGAGATGAGAGAATTTGTATGGTACATTTATATGTTTATTTGTTTTGTATGATAAATAAATTTTTTACCTAATAATAAGTACTAATTTTCAAATATTAATAAGATTAAATAATAATATATAAAAATAATAATAATAATAATAACTGTAATTACAAAATTTGTATGTGATATGTATTTTAACCCTTAAACGCCGAGCCTCTATTTACAAAAACGTCTCCCGTATGCGGCGTTCGGGAGTTAACACCTGAAAGCGGAAAAAAAGTTTTTTCAAAAAATCACAGCACGCTTAGTTTTTAAGATTAAGAGTTCATTTTTGGCTCCTTTTTTCTCATTGCCTGAAGTTTAGTATGCAACCATCAGAAATAAAAAAAATATCATTGTCATATATAAATATTGAAATATATGACTGCAAAAAAAAATTTTCATATATAATTTTATACAAATCGCACTGTGAGCAAAACGGTTAAAGCTAATGGGTTATTTTCTTTTTCTTTGTATTGTACACTAAATTGTGATGATTTTGGTATATAACAAATTGTAAAACGATCAAAGCAACACAGAGAAAATATTATCACAAAATGATGCATGAATTCATAACGCACGGACGTAAAATTTTTTATTTTTTTTTTTCAAAAATTCACCATAAATCGAAATATTGTGCTAGAGACTTCCCGTTTGTTGAAAAATGAAGCTAATTGATTGAATATTACTAGACTGTAAGTGTTTTAGCTTACAATTTCAGTTTTCGACCATTTTGGTCGAGTTAAAGTTGACCAAAAGTCGAATTTTTTCTATTTATCGTGATTTATATGAATATATTTCAAAACTGATGAAAGCTACAACCATGAGTTATTTTCTGTTGTATTCTACATGAAATTGCGCACATTTTCATATATAAAAGTTTATGTAACGACTAATATAAAATGGTGCAAACATTACGACAACATGACGAAAGAATTTCTGAGATGTTTGGCCGAGTTACCGTGTGGACGTAAGGAAAATGTTTTTTTCAAAAGTTCACCATAAATTGAAATATTGTGCTAGAGACTTCCAATTTATTGCAAAATGAAGGTAAATGATTGAATATTACTAGAATGTAAGAGTTTTAGCTTACAATTGCAGTTTTCAACCTTTTGGTCGAGTTAAAGTTGACCGAAGGTTGAAATTTTGGCAGTTATCGTGATTTATGTGAAAATATTTCAAAACTGATAAAAGCTACAACCATGAGCTATTTTCTGTTGTATTCTACATGAAATTGCACACATTTTCATATATAAAAGTTTATGTAACGACTAATGTAAAACGATGCAAACATTACGACAATGTGACGAAAGAATTTCTGAGATGTTCGGCCGAGTTACCACGCGCAGACGTAAGGAAAATTTTTTTTTTTTTTCAGAAATTCACCATAAATCGAAATATTGCGCTAGAGACTTCCAGTTTATTGCAAAATGAAGGTACATGATTGAATATTACTAGAATGTAAGAGTTTTAGCTTATAATTGCGTTTTTGACCATTTTGGTCGAGTTAAAGTTGACCGAAGGTTGAAATTTTGGCAGTTATCGTGATTTATATGAAAATATTTCAAAACTGATAAAAGTTACAACCATGAGTTATTTTCTGTTGTATTCTACATGAAATTGCGCACATTTCCATATATAAAACTTTATGTAATGACTAATATAAAACGGTGCAAACATTACGACAACATGACGAAAGAATTTCTGGCGCGGACGTAAGGTAAAAGTTTTTTCAAAAATTCACCATAAATCGAAATATTGTGCTAGAGACTTCCAATTTGTTGCAAAATGAAGATAAATGATTTGATTGAATATTACTAGATTGTAAGAGTTTTAGCTTACAATTGTGTTTTTTTACCATTTCAGTCGAGTCAAAGTTGACTGAAGGTTGAAATTTTGGCAGTTATCGTGGTTTAAATGAATATATTTCCAAACTGATAAAAGCTACAACCATGGGTTGTATTTTGCTGTTTTTTACATGAAATTACGCACATTTTCATATATAAAACCTCTTGTAACAGCTAATATAAAACAGTGCAAAAATTAACAAAATGATAAAAATTTCAAATTTTCGTGCAAAAAAATTCACCATAAATCGAAATATTGTGCAAAATGAAGGTACATGATTGGATATTACTAGAATGTAACAGTTTTAGCTTATAATTGACCATTTCGGTCGAGTCAAAGTTGACCGAAGGTTGAAATTTTTGTCGTCGACGACGGTACTTTTATTCTGATACTCTCTCTCTCTCTGTGTGTAATAATTCATAAAAATTTCACTCTTAAGTAAGGACAACTGTTCTCTCTCTCTCTCTCTCTCTCTCTCTCTCTCTCTCTTTCTCTCTCTTAGTTGGTGCAACCTCTACACTGTTTCTCTGTATGTCTTTACCTGTACTGTAGATGATTTTAAATTGATCTAATTTTTTACCTGTACCATCTACAAACTGTAAATGCGCCAATCTAAAACACAGAGCGTTTCAGAACAAAGAGCGAGAGCGACAGAATAATGAAGTTTTTAAAAACGAGTTGAGAAGACTTCTAAAAATAGATCGGTGGAATGGGGAAAGAGAGAAATAATATACTAATCTCAACTCTCTCCTATATTTTCACATCAACCATTTCTTTCTTTTTTAAGGGTAATATATTGAGCTAACTTTTAAATGAAATTACAGTACCTTTAATTTCATTTACAAGTTAGTTTCATACTTTGGGAGCATGATTAGGGTCATATTTATAAACTTAGCATTTTTAGAGACCTTCCCAAACTTACGCAGAAATTTGCCTTGCACGGGGGGGTCTGGAACCTAATTTTGCGCAAGTTCGGGTATGACTGTACAAGATTCCATGCTTACAAAAAGAAATTTATAAACTGGGGAGGGTATTTGACCTAAGCCAAAATAACATGCATGAAAGTATATACAACAATGTCACTGGGAATGAACCTCTGCTTTCCATTATGTAAATCCTGTACAGTAAACCCCCCGTATTCGCGGGGATGCGTATCCCCGCATATACTTAAAACCCTCTAAAAACACTTAGAACTGCCTATTTCAATAGTTTAAAACACAAAAAAACCCTCTAAAAATGTTTATACCTGAGTATTTTAATAGTTTTATCACAACAAGTGCTTTTAGTCATGAAAATGATATGAAAATACAGTAATCAGTGAATATTTCTCAGTGAAAAATACCGCGAATAGGTGAATTTTCCGCAAATAATGGGTGAATACGTTCCACAGAGAAATACTGTATAATTTAATCTGTTGTATGTTGTGTTAAAAATTACCACAGCATCTGCTGCATTTAGTTTATAGTAATTTCACTTTCTTTCTAATTAATATTTTTCCACTGCTCTCATTCTTCCTAATTAATATTTGCTGTTACCTCAGTCTGCAAGTAGCTGTTTATTATTCATTTCTTCATCATCTGAGAAGAATACACACAAGGATTTCTTTAGTAAAGAAATCATGTAAAAAAAATTCAGGAGGGGGCAAGATCTAGGGAGAAGGCATGGGTTGTCAGGTAAATCGAAGATATTTATAATTTCAGGCTGTTTTGTGTATGATAACTTTGGGATGTTGCTGTAAAGACTGATCAGGGGAGCCTAATCCTACCTCTTTTATACCAAGAGGTAGCATTCTGATTGGTCCAAAATATGGACAGTTTTTCAGTGCTCTGATTATTAAGAAAATTACAGGTTGTTACTCAGTTATTCTTTCCACCTGTCCTATGTATGTTGTTGTATGTCTTGTAAGAAGTGCTTCCTGGGGTATGTTGTTGTATGTCTTGTAAGAAGTGCTTCCTGGGTGTGTTGCTGGTTTTCTTTTCTGAATGCATGGTCTTGTTGAGGCAGTGGACCACATGAATTACTGGTAGGATGACATCTCTTGGTAGGAAGGAGAGATGTTTCTTACACTGTATTCAAGTCAGGTTTCTCCTTCAGGATAATTAGAGCTTCTACTATTGCATTCGGGGTACTGCTGATTATCTTAGGTTGATAATATATTACAAGTGATGTTGGTATTATGCATTTTCTCATACAGTATGGTTACTGATGGCCCCTTCTTGAATGCGGCAGGAGAGCCTCTTTTCTAGGCACAGTGTCATCATCCCAGTGCTCTATAGAAGCTGGGACATCCATAGACATGGCATTTGTATATTGGTAGATGACAAAGTTTCTTTTGAGAAGGTCCTATAGGGGAGGGTTATTTTTCATGAATCAATCTTTTGTTCTCTTATTTTGGTATTAAGTTACCAATTAATTTTCCGTTGGTTTCTAGTTGGAGAGACATTTTTAGTAATGTTTTCACAAAAACTCTCTCATCCTCGAAGTTTTTATAATGAACTCTGTATAGTAGAGGTTGGTGGTGTCTTCCCAGCACAGTGGTTGTTGTTGCTCCACCTTTTGACTGCCGTTGGTCTTGACAAATGTATCTTCGGTGTATCTTCCATATACAGATGGGGTGGCTTCTGGATACAGAAGAAAACACATTCTATGATCATTCCCATATAAAAATGTACAAAAAAAACTAAACAGCAATCCCATGGCTACAATATCTCTTTTGATGTACATTTGGTCCGGTGAGCAGTGGATGGGGCTTTCTTAGCATAGCCAAAAAGATGATGTAGCCAGGAGATTGCCTTTGGTGTGTGTGTGTGTGTTTTTTTTTTTCTATAAGGACAAGACCAAGCAACATGTTCTCTCACATATCTAGAAGCTGTCCATATACACAAGGAACACTGATGCAACTTTGCTGCATCTTCAAAAAATGTAGCAGCCTACATTACACAGTTGAATTCAGCAACAGTGGTCACCTCTCCTTCCTAGACATCCTGGTTACCTAAGCAGAAGAGGGATTCAGTACTGTGGTATATGCCAAACTCACCAACCTTGAGCTATGCTTAAAAAAATAAAGTGAGCATCCTACCTGACACAAAAAGACCACCATTGAAAATTTTTTCAGGCGAGTCCTCTCTCAATGTTCTTCATAGCAGGAGACCAACAAAGAACTGGACCAAGTTTCCCAAATCTTAATTTACAATAGATAATCAAATGAAGATATTGATAGTCTAAAAGTATTGAACCAGTGGTACAGCAGTGACCAACACTACCTATCAGGCAGGAGGATGCTATCAACCTTTAGCAAAAAGGCAAAGTGCATTATATATACTGAAGAGGATGACAGAGCTCATGCAAATAATGTTACTCAAACAAACAATCAAAAGATAATTAATTTGATAATTTAATACAAATTACAGCCACCACCCTACTTACAAACATTCGGAGATATGAACAGACATGATCGCAAGTTAAAATTGTGTTCAGAGAACTCCCCTTTGCCACCCTCAAGTTCACAGTTTGCTCTGCGTGCCTATTCTGCCTAGTAAGAATTTTTGCTACCATGAGGAAGAAAACCTGTTCCTTAAACACCTTCCCTGATTATGCTGAGTATTCTCATGATTAACTACCATGCATTTTTCTTACAATCACAAGTATACTACTCATTCTTACTCCTAGAATATTCCTACTTATATTTCTATCTTCCTAATTTAACTCATTCTTTGATGAATTCCCATTTTCTATATTTCTTCTCCCCATAGGAAATGTTTAGTATGCATTTTTGTCAGTTAATCTGATGTGCACTGCTTACTTTATGAATTTCCAATGTTAGATGCTGCCCAGTGTGAAATTCTCTACAAGTTCATAACTTTCAAAGCATGGAAAAAATACTAATTTTTGAATGTTGCACAAATCTAAATTCTTTCTTCTCCTTTTTACCTTTCTTACATCCAAAGTAATTCTTTATAATACTACATGATTTAAACATACAGTGACAACAGTATAATCTGTGACTCCCCAGTTAATTTGGGAAAGTAAACACGGCATACTATATTTCAAAGTTTAATATCTTACTATGTTTTAATAATTTGTCAACAAAAATTATGCAGTACATATTAAAAACCAACTTATGAACAATTCAAGATACAAACAGCTGTCTGGAATGTAACTCATTCAAAAGTTGGGTAGTGACTGTAGAGAACAAGAGATTTATTTATAAAAAATATCCCTGCCCCCTTCTACAGACCCCCCTCAAAAGAAATGCCATCTACCAATATAAATACTATGTCCATGGATGCCCCAGTTCCTATTAGTACTGGGATGATCACATTGCTCCGAGCAAGGAAGATCTCCCACCATGTTCAAGGGCCATCAATAATCATATGAGAAACGTGCACAACACCTCCATCAATTATGATGTCATTATCAACAACATCAAGTACAGTATATCAACAGCACCCCTGATGCAAGATGGCTACAGATATAAACAGCTCTAAATATGCAGGATAAACCTGAAAAATACAATGCAGGAAACATTTCTTCTTCCCACCAACATATGCCATCCTAACAGTAATTCATATCATCCACAGCCCTAACAAGACCACACATCCAGAATAGAAAACCAGCAGCACACCCATGAAGTGATCCCAACAAGTGGAGAAAATAACATTACTACCAGGCAAGAGTAATACCCCACCAGATGCAGGGCAGACAATACTCAAGCACTTGGAACAGTTGAGAATCTGTACCTTATTTTGGACCAATCAGGATGCCACCTCCTTGTATAAAAGAAGTAGGAACAGATTCCCTTGGTCAGTCTTCACAGCAACATCCTCAAGTGATCACACTTAGCAGAGCCTGAGAAAAATGTGGTCTAGATGACCTAGAAGCAAAATCTTTGATGATACACACCTTCCCAATGGATCTCTTCCTTTCCTGAATTTTTAAACCTACTAATTTCTTTATTAAAGGAATCCTAGTACATGTATTCTTCCCCAGTGATAAAAAAATTAATGTTGAATAATTACTCACAGACTGAACTAAATGTAGCTGAAGCAGTGATAATTTTTATACATGTTTACAAGAAGGTCTCTTTCCAATCATTCCATTATATTTTGAAAAATTTTTTAACTGAACAACAACCAATCAACACCACAAAAAAATAGAGATCATAGACAGCAGCAGCATCATTACCAAAATTATTTTTGTCTACTGAAGATGTACTAATAAAATAAAACAAAGACATTAAAGTACATGAAAAACAGGTAGCTGATTGTATTGATAAGTTCACTTTTGCATTTTTCAAAATTTATAAATGTTTTTAAGAAGATGTACATAAAGAAACTAGAATATGGAAATCAAGACAGACTGCTGACTGAAGAAATTTCAATAGAATGATTAAGTTGATGATAACAAAGTTATTTCTCAGTTGGTCCTCCACAATCAATACTTTACTGCTTCAGTGCATAAAAATGTTATACAGTAGTACCAAGACCCATACTTTCAGCCTTCAAAGATTGCTCGTTTTCTAAGTCACTAACACAAAATCTGTATGCACTAGAAAAATATATTAATTAAAAGACATAACTAATTCCTCTGAAAAACCCACAAATACAATATCAGCAACCCTTGACACCATGCCTATATGCATGTTCCTATTAAAGAAAACTATTGACTGTTTTAGACTGCATGGCAAAAATGAAACCAGCTAGGAAAAATTTCATAAAATGCTTACAAAATGCTTCTTTCTTATAGCTTATGTGCATCTTTCATTCAATGATTTTTTATAAATATTGAAGATTTTGCAATGGGATCTCTGATATCAGCTTTGATGTTACTTTATTTCAGTTTTTTTTTAATGAAAAGAGGTGGCTTGCTTAAAAATTAAGATTCTGATAAAACATTATTGGCTGAAGTTTGTACACTCATATGTGTTAACCTATATTCTTGGGACTCAATCATATGGGCTATTTATCAAAAATCTTGGGTCAAACAATTATATCCAATTTGAAGTTACAGTAAAATGAAGAATGCCATGGTCCTATGATTTAATCTCGACTTCTTTTATTAATCTCAACTTCTTTTAAGTTCTTCATTCCATGATGTAAGCCATTATTCACAGTGATGGATTTCAGTGCTGCTATATAGTCTGCAGAAATGATAATGTCTGTTCTGGCCATAGGTAATCCAGCTTTGGCTGATCTATTAGCACCCTCATTGCCTTCAATACTTGGATTGGATGGATTTTAGTATTGCTGTGAGGTTGTTTACAGGAATGATATGTCTGTTCTGTTCATAACTAATCCAAGTTTGACTGATCTATCAGCATCCTCATTTCTTTTAATGGAGTTGTTGCAGTCAATGAATTTCTCGGTAGATGACTACTTTTTCCATTCTTTATTGCAGTTGACAACTCCTATGAAAATATAGGCATTATCAGATTATGATAACTGGCTTGCTTTCTTGCATGATATTACAAAAAACCCAACTCTATTAGGAGAATTTGATTACACAATACAAACTGTATAATATGGACTTTATACCCAATATGTTAATGCACTCAATATGAGCACCTACTGCCTTGTAGGTTGCCACCATTTTAGATACTGTATCCACAGTGAAAACTGGCCTTACTCAGGAGAAGCGCCAGAAACACCAGCTGCACGATGATGAACAGGCTCAACCGGAGAGTGCTTGTTTTCTTGTCTTCAAATTCTGGCCGCCTAGCAGATAACCCTTGTTAAATACCAACAGACAACGGCAGGGATCGTTAGCCTTAGTCTGCTAGGGACTGTATGCTATAAGGAACTGGCTATCCTTTCAGTGTATTTTATTTAGCCAAGGAATTTTCTATGAATAAGCATGATTTAGAAATGGTCCCCAGTCTCAGGCATAAAGAGGTGCTAAGAATCTCCCAGTTTATAAATATGACATTTTTATAATAAAGTTTTATATATACTGTACTTACCAAGTGATTACATATCTATAGTTTCTAATAGTACAACAGCTTAAATTCACAATTCGCAGCAACACTTCGATTTTTTAGTGCAGGTGACCAGTACCGCCCACTAACGCCAATACTACGAACGACTAAGCAGATAACCCCATTCTGTTTATGCTTATGTCCATCAGAGGGGAGTCTCCAATCATACTTATGTCCATCACAGGGGAGCAGGGAGGGCTCCAATCATGTAATTACTTGGTGAGTATATAAAACTTTATTTTATTATAAAAATCATTTTTATACAAGTAACTTACCAAGTAATTACATAGCTGAATCCCATATTGACAGGAGGTGGGATACATGGACATATTTCATTCCAAAACAGTAAGTCATGTAATGAATTAGAAAAGTTGCTACCACTGAATACAATGCTTGTCATTCCTTGTTGGTTAAGAGAGCCTGCAGTAGAAGCTGCCTGTGGTTGGTGCTCAATGTAACCTGCAGTGGCGCGGTGGTAAAGCTGAGGGTCACCTCTACTTCAGTGGGAGCTTTGCAGCCGAGGAGTACTCCGAGGGCTGCCAAAGCATTACAAAATAAAAAACAAGTGCCCTAGCCCTGGGTGCAGTACTGCAATAAAAGCAACCTACACTGAAATAAAAACCACAACCCATCCACTGAGAGTGGTGGGTGCTCCAGGTACCTTGTACCCCCTCGGCTTCCTAAAACTCGGCACCTCACTACAAGGTGAAGAGATAGGAGAAAATCCTATGCTTCCTTCCTCGACACCATCCCAGTTACTAATAAAGGTAAGGTACTGCCAAATTTTAACACTGATTCACTTCCTGAAAACAGTGGGAAGCGAGGATCGATTACACTTCCAGAAGGACGACTGTAGAATGGACGTAAGGGACAAATAGTGCCTGAGAGCTAATGAGGCAGAAGCTGTTTTGATGTCTTTAGCTTTCACTTTTTATGGGGAAAATGCTCTCCTAAATCTGAGTGTCTCAGAAAATAAAGTCCATTAGGATAAAGGACAAGACAATCTAATCAGAGGGCGAGGCAAACTTTTGTCATAATGCCCTAGAGGTATGGATGGTCTTGAACTTCTGGTCCCTTCCAGGTACTACCTGAACATTCCAGCTGGACAGAGAGCGCTCTATCCTTCCTCAAAGCTAGTGAGCGCTTCTGGGTGCTCAGAGTATAAGCTGGCGCCAGGATGTGGTTGGCACCAGGAGAGCTGGACTGAAGAGTTCACAGCAAAAATAATGGCGCCAGGAGAGCTGGGTGCTAGACAAGTTATAATAATAAATTAATAATAATAACATCCTTTATTTCAGCTCAGGGCCATATACAGTACATGGAGTATACAAATACAGTACACACAATCTAGATACATAAGTATCTTAGCATGATAAAAATAATAATCGGCAGTATCCACACAGTTGCTGAAGTAGGAAAAATAGAATTCATAATACTGTACTGGTAATGACAGTAATTATATGGAGAATAATAGTAAAAAAACATTAAAATTTATAAAAATTAAAAACATATTTCAGACAACTAATTTCCAGCTAAGGAGACCTTATGTGGTTACAAAAGTAGGTCCAGAAGGCTAAATACAAAAATTGAAAATAGCAAAACTCTACAATGATATTAATCACGGTAGTAATAAAAAAGGAAAATACCAATAATAACAAGAAATGTAGAATTATAATAATAATAATAATTACAAATTCTGAAGATGACACTTCATAATTGCAAAATTAGAGAATGAGTCAATTAAGGAACAGATGCCTCATTAACCCATCTTTCCCACAATTTAGATGATCTTGCCTCACTGCTCACGATGCTTTGTATGAGCGAATTTGCTGCTGTTTCTCAGTCAGGTGATCAGACTGGACATTGTTCGCCTCATAATGATTTTTAAATTATCCAGGCTGTTTTCTATGAACATCTGCATGGTGGAGTGATAGTGAGGAGTGTTTATGAGGTGTCTCAGAATGTCACTGTGTACAACAGTGATACGTCTCTTGGTCTCTCGGGTATAGTTCATCCAAAGGGAACACCCATATATATACTGTAGCAGTACCCGCAGAAGAGCAGCAGTTTCATGTCTCTGTGACAGAAGGCAAACCTCCTTGCAATCTTGTTGCCAGTTGCACATAGTTTACGATGTCTCTGTTCTATTTCTGCCATATCTTTTGGGTCGTCCGTGATAATGTGGCCTAAATATGAAAATTCATGCACAAATTCCAGACAATGATTTCCATGGAAAATTTATGGTTTTTCAATACGTTTAAGCGATCTTGGGAGCAGCGACATACACCTGGGTCCTGGTTTTGTTGTAGGGTCATAGGCCAAACTTGCACGAGGTTAGGTTCCAGAACCCCTCGCGAAGGTGAATTTTCGCATAAGTTTGGCATGTTCTGTAAAAATGCTAATAAATGCTTATTTCTTAAGTTTAAACACTAAATATGACCCTAATCATGCTCCCAAATTATTAAGTTAACTTTTAATGAAATTAAAGTTACTGTAATTTCATTTAAAAGTTAGCTTAATACATTACCTTTAAAAATGAAATAAATGGTTGATGTAAAAATAGACAGTTGGAAGGGAATTTCTGTCTCTCTCCCCTTCCGACTGATTTATTTTTAGAAGTCTTCTCAACCTCTTTTTAATAACTTTATTCTACGTCTCTTTCTCTTTGCTCTGGAATGCTTTTTCATGAACAAACAGTGTTTTTTATTTTGACTAATACAACTCTTAGTTATTATGTCACTATGTTTTAGAACGTATTTGCCACACTAGCGCATTTACACTTCATAGATGGTACAGGTAAAATTAGATCAATTTAAACTATCTACTGTACAGGTAAAGACGTACAGAGAAATAATAAGTTGTAAAAATGTGTGAGCACTAACTATGAATGAGAGAGAGAGAGATAAGGATTGTCCTTACTGAGAGTGAAATTATTTATCAATTAGTACAGAGACTGAGAGAATAACACGAGAGAGAGATGCTGTCCTTACTTGTAATATCAAGTTAAATTATTTATGAATTATTAGTGACAGAGAGAACAACAAGAGAGAGAGAGAGAGAGAGAGAGTTATTCTTACGTTAGATATCAAAAGATGGAAATTCAGTATTAATCTAATTTTTAAATGAAATTAAAGTTACTGTAATTTCATTTAAAAGCTTAATTTAAACTATCTACTGTAAAGGTAAAGACGTACAGAGAAATAATAAGTTGTAAAAATGTGTGAGCGCTAACTATGAGAGAGAGAGAGAGAGAGAGAGGGTTGTCCTTACTTAAGAGAGTGAAATTATCAATTATTACGGAGACTGAGAGAATAACACGAGAGAGAGATAGTGTCCTTACTTGAAATATCAAGTTGAATTACAGTAAACCCCCCGTATTCGCGTTCTCATGATTTGCGGGTTTCTCTGTGGAACATATCTAGCCATTATTCACTGAAAATTCGCCCATTCACGGTATTTTTCACTGAGAAATATTCACTAATTACTGTATTTTCATATAATTTTCATGAATAAATGCACTTTTTGTGATAAAAATATTAAAATACTCAGTATATGCATTTTTACAGGGTTTTTCTGTGTTTAAACTATCAAAATGGGCAGTTCTAAGTGTTTTTAGAGGGGTTTTAAGTATTCACAGATTTTAGCTATTCATGGGGGTGTGTGGTACGCATCCCCCGCGAATACGGGGGGAGGGGGTTTCACTGTATTTACGAATTATTATGGAGAGAGAGAGAGAAGTTATTCTTACATTAGATATCAAAAGATGGAAATTCATCATTAAACTAACTTTTAAGTGAAATTAAAGTTACTGTAATTCATTTAAAAGTTAGCTTAATACATTACCCTTAAAAAAAAGAAATGGTTAACATAAGAATATAGGAGAGTGCAATGATTAGTATACTATTTCTTTCTCCCCCCATTCCACTGATCTATTTTTAGAAGTCTTCTTAACCTCATTTTTAAAAACTTCTTTATTCTGTCTCTTTCTCTTTGTTCTGAAATGCTCTATGTCTCTATGTTTTAGAACGCGCATTTACAGTTTGTAAACGGTACAGGTAAAATTAGATCAATTTAAAATTATCTACTGTACAGTTAAAGACATACAGAGAAGCAGTAATACATAGGTTGCCCTAACTATGAATAAGAGAGAGAGAGATAACAGTTGTCCTTACTTGAGAGAAATTTTTTATGAATTATTATGGACAGAGAGAGAGAAAGAGAGAATTACAAGAAACCTTTGACCACTAATCAGCAACACTACCCCTTCTTGTCATGTTAAAGTGACACGTCTGACAGCTTTTGCCTTCGAGCTTCTTACAGAAGATGAGGGAAAAATATTTGTTTGTTTAAAATACATACCACATACGAATTTTGTAATTACAGTTATATTATTATTATTATTATTATTATTATTATTATGATGATTATTATTATTAATATTGAATCTTATTAATCTTATTAATATTTGAAAATTAATAATTATTATTAGGTAAAAAATTCATCATACAAAACAAATAAACATACTTGTACCATAAAAATTCTCTCATCTCAGTAAAAGAGAGATGGAGAGAGAGAAATTATTACTTTTATTATTTAATGTTATCTAATATACATATTAAAGCTTGAAAAGTTATAAATTACATAAAAAATTAAACAAACACTTTTGCAGGGTTTCTCAAGTATTCGCAAATGTTTGTGTCTGTGAAAAAGTCGTGTTTGATAATTAGTTAGTTCCAATGAAAAATGTGTGTGTCTGAATTCGCACAAGCTCGGGGTATTACTGTGTAGGATGTCAAATTCCACTGCATACTGGCGGCAAGTGTCGATGAGTCACTGGAGACCTTGCACTGATGGGGAAATCAGAACCATATCGTCAGCATAACAGAGGTTTTTTATTGTTTCGTTGATAGTGCATCCGATTGGAAGTGAGTTCAGTTTGACATTCAGGGCATCTGTGTATGTGTCAAACAGGTATGGAGAAAGAATACCCCCTTGCCGGAGCCCATTTAGGGAGCCGAAGGTGTACAATAATACGTTACCCATTTGACACAGAATTGCTGTGTGGGAAACCAAGAACATAAAATGCCAATTAGATAGAGGTGTATCTCGTTTGTGCACTTCAGGTAGTTTACTCTGTCAAATGCTTTTCTCACATCTAAAAAACATAGGAAAACAGGAAAGTTCAGCAATTCTTTCAGGATGTAGATGAAGGTGTCAGTTGAGTGGTTTGCTTTAAAGCCGAACTGGTTGTCAGTAGTGTGTAGAAAGGGGAGAAGTCTCACTAGAAGAACAGACTCAAGTATCTTCAATGCAATTTTAGTAACTGCAATCGGGCAATAATTGCCAGGGCCAGCTGCATCCTTTAGCTTGTTTTTTTATTAATGGTATTAAATGAACTAAGAGTAGGGAGTCTGGGAAAAACGTGAATTATGCATGCAATGAATAGAGTAGCTAGCAAAATGTAAATTATCGGTTAGCAGAATTTGAAAAATTCAGCTGGTAGACCATTGCAGCCGAGGGATTTATTATTAGGTATGTTGTTTATGGCATCGCTGATGTTACCTGGCGTAATACGATCAGCAAAATGAAACAATGTTATCAGTAAGGAGGTTATCTACATCCCTTCGGGAGTCTTGATCATTTATGCAATTCAGGATAGTGCTGTCATTTATGCAATTCAGGATAGTGCTGAAGTGATCGCCCCACATTCTTGCAATAGCCTTGTCACCGATGGCTTCTCCTACTCTGTGATACCTTTTTAGTTTTGGAATTTAGGGATTGAATGTCTTTTCAAAGATGAGGGTAATCATCAGATTAAAATTTTCTAGACACTGCTTCAACTCTTGGTTGCTTTTCATTCAGTCTGCAGTTCTTAAGGGCAAGTTTGAACTGCGCTCTTGCCTGCCTCATTAGCAGTGCAAAGTGTCCTTCCCTCAGGATACCTTTTTGCCTCCACTTCTCGTTAATGTGTATACAGATCTTTAACCAAGTCAGGTATATTATGAGAGTTGCCTTGAGATCTAAAGGTATCCATGCTGGAGGCAAGCATAGCAGAAATTATATTTGAATAGAATTCTTTCAGATCTCTCCTGTGATGGTCATTGCTACATTCTGAGTTAGTGCACAGTAAGGCGTCTGCCTGTTGAACTATTGACCACCAGACTGGTTTCCGTGGCTTCCTTAAAGGATCTGGTTTTCTGTTGGTTTTTAAAGTCTCAGTTATCAGCAGGTGGGTGATCAGTTAGGGGGTTTACAGTAGGGAGGGATGGGGTACTGACTGACACCTGTAGGGGGGATGTGATCATGCCCATTGCAAGATCGTAGCGAATGTTGCAAGTCACAATAGAATCATGAAGTTGAGGGAACATGACACAGTCAGTGGTCCAGCCAGGAGGTTGGAATTGTGTCCATTCTATTTTGTACATAGATATAGGAGGAGGGAGGGAGGAGCATGACATCACTAATTTGGAGAGTATGATTTTGACAAGCGAGTAAGTTCGTTATAAACTTTTGTAGGGTGAGAATTATGGTCCCAATTATACAAATATGATCAGCAGTAGAATCGTGAATAGTGCTGTGTAACTCACCTAGAATCATGCAGTATTTATCAAAACAATTGTTCTTTTCCCAGGGCATATAGACATTACAGTAATTAATAGGATCTTAGAGTTCCCTACTGTCACTTGAAGTCCCAGGAATCTCACTCCTACAGGTCATCATATTCACCATATTGTTTAACGACTGGTGCCACAGGAATCTGTAACTTGCATTGATGAGGTTGAGAAAGCTCTGAAGTCTTCATGCACTGAATCGCAGATGGGAAGGTCATGAGGCAAGAGGAGCATTTCTTGTAAAGCAATGATGCCTTTAAAGTTTTTGCAGAACATGTTTAGGGGAGGAATGTTCTGCTTGAGGCCAAAAAAATATTCCAAGAATTATATCTAATGTGTCCATGGCAACTCACGAAGATGGGAAATGAATAAGCTGATTATTTGGGTGGATGGGGGGTTGGCCAACGGGGATGGGCAGTCACTTGCCATGGGAGGTTGGCTGGCACTTGTGGCAGAAGGCGAGCCTGCACCTGAACCCCTGCTTGGGGTGTCGGTAATTTCCCCGTAAAATTCTTAACGGTGAAAGAAACGGATCCAGGACTTGGACAGTTCCTCGTTCTTGGCTAAAATCCAAGGGAAAATGAGCAACCCACATCTTCTTCCTTGCTTGGATGTGCCAAGGACTTGAAAGGTCACTGAGATTGGGATGACAAAAGAACTGGGTCTCTATACCCCTAAATAGTGGAATACAAGATTCCAGGTTTCCTCGGCAGGAAACGGGTTAATTCACAAAGGGGTCACAGACATCTCAACAGAAGAGACACAGTGCTTGAGACACCAACTTTGGAAAATAGCTGCTTGAGACACCAACTTCGGAAAATAGCCCCTTAGGCCTGGCAGGCGAAAAGATAAGATTGACTTCTACGTCATGCAATACCCGCTGCAGCACGTCTAGAACTAAAGACTTTTCAGTTGACAAGCCTCCAGGCAGTTTGGAGCCTGTTGGGGCAAAAGCAGACCACTATGGTAGATCTCTTGAGGAGAGGTTGTCTGAGAAGACACAGTTGGGGGAGAATCTTGTAAAGTCCACCAACAAGCGAGCAGGTTCAGGAACCATGACACGGGTAGAATAGGGCTAAGATGTCAACGCAACTTGCAGTTAGCCTAAAGCTTGTGTAGCTCCTCCTTGACTGTGATGAAGTTTGTGAGTAGAGGAGGTCCGATGGACCAGTCTGTAGGCATGGTGTCCGTTGCACCTGCTGGGCAACAAAAGAGGAAGACGAAGATTCTTTGAAGGGGCAAACAGGTTCAAAAAGGGCCTGCCCCAGATTCCACAGATCCTGGAAACCTGGGGTCAGAGTTCCATGATGAAGACAACATGCTTCTGACAGCTCAGTACGTCTGCTAGGACTTTAGTTGCCTGAATGATTCCCTTAACGAACTGAGTGACCAGAAGACTTGATGATCTGTCCACAGAAAAAGGATTCTTACTATTTGGTGGCAGGGAAACATGGCACAACTCCTGCTTACAAAAATACGTTAAAACTGTGGTCTTGTATGAATGGCTACCACAGTCTAGGAGTGTAGTAAGGTCAAAAGGCGTTGAACTTTACGTAAAAAAACTTCTAGCTTTATGAGAAAGCAGTGAAGGATCTGTCCATCTGGGGACAATGTCCTGGAAAATCCCAGGTTCCTCAAGAGGGCTCCACAACCTCAATCTGAGACGTTGAAACTAGGTTTATGCTCAAGGATGAAGGAACTTCCCTTGCAAAAGTAAATGTTCAGACAGCTACCACCGTAGTTCCAACTAGATTTGAGGCTGTGAGAAAAAACAAAGGTGTCCAGCTGAGTTTCCCTGCCCCAGGTGGACTTGAGATCAAAAAACCTTTGAGATCTTCCATCGAAGGG
Source organism: Macrobrachium rosenbergii (assembly GCF_040412425.1). Taxonomy (NCBI): domain Eukaryota; kingdom Metazoa; phylum Arthropoda; class Malacostraca; order Decapoda; family Palaemonidae; genus Macrobrachium; species Macrobrachium rosenbergii. Next base: position 31,784,898 of record NC_089765.1, read on the forward strand.
ATTGAAGCAGCCAAGGGATTGAAGAAGCCAGTTGTCCAGGTGAGGATTAATATTCATACCCTGAAAAAAAAAAGTCAAACACAAGAGGAATGAGGACTCCATAGAAGACTTGTCCTGTAAAGAGGCCAAAGCACAGATCCTCGAGCTTGGAAGACCCTGTCCCATAAGAAGGGCCTAAGGTACTCCCAGAGTCTGGCAGGGACAAGGAAGGGTGCTTCCTGCATCTGTAAGGCTTTCACTCAATAGCCATGAAGACTGAAGGAAAGGGCTGTCTGGTTTGTCTTCATCTGAACTTCGTCTTCTAATCGAAGGAAAAAAGGGGCTGTGGGACATGCCTTTCGCTGATGACCAAGCGGACTCGCAGAGAAATGAGTGAACTTGTAGATCCACATGCAGAATCGCAGACACTCTTGCGGACTAGCTGCCGACTCTAAGACAGCCATGAGGACACGTCGATATCCGAGTGGACTCAACATTACTGAACTTGGTAACACCTTCCGTGGACTTCGACAACACCTTCCTACAGAATGAAAACATGTGTAGAACTGTTCGTGGTGGAAAATATCATCTGGAACAGTTATGAAAGGCTTGAAGAATTCCATAACCGCAGAAATCTGGGCATCGTTAGCGGATGTTAGGCATTCAGCGGCGGCATCCAAGCACCAGAAAGATATTGTCGAGCATTCTAGAACAGGTGCCGGGCACTCAGTAGACAGCGCCATGTGCTAGGAAAATGGAGCTGCACAGGAAAGCAGGTCTGAGAAGGTGCAAGGCTCTTCTCTGTTTGAAGTCCAATTAAGGTCATTCAACAAAGAGCGAAACTGCAATAAGGATGTCAGAGGCTAGCTTCCTTACCACTGACAGGAAGCAGAGTACAGCAATCATCAACATGAATATCTTTAGTGGCCGTGAAGAACTTTACGGCATTTCAGTCTTCGCCAGAAACCTCAGAACTGGATGAAAACTGGCAATTCTTTCAAAAGGTCAGCGCAACCAAAATTAGCACAATTTCCCTCCTTACTACATTCTGCCCTTACACTTTCAGTTCTCTGCAAAGGAAAGTGTAATAAGATGTTTAATTAATTCTTTGAAGTACACAGAGTACCATCATACAGACAAATCTCAACTTCTAACAAACATTGTTTGAGACTTGCAGATATATACATTTCATTACAGTACTGAAAATATCAGTCCTGTAGCGAACACAATGTTTACATTTTATTATGCTACTTGGCAAAGATGGTAGTGAATGCAATGTTTACATTTTATTCCCTACTCAGTAAAGGTGGTAGCAAACACAATGTTCATTATTACGCTACTCAGCAAAGAGCCGATATTTTAACTAACTTTTGCTCTTCATGCTAATCTGCCTAAGTTATCTCTACTCAGCAAACAGTCTATAGCCCAGCTATGCTAGGCTGAGTGGAAAATGACTACTTCTATATCACTACAGTGTAGTAGCAGATTTTCTACTTACTACGTAGAAATCACGGAAGTAGTTAATCAATTTGCAAAAAATGATAAATCTGAATCAGATCTTAATAACAAAATACTGATCTTGAAAGTATAGGCTTGAAGGTTACCCAAAATCGGCGATAATACATCTCCAAAATCCGGTTAGGTAACGGGCAAATGATGAAAAAAGCTGCTGCAAATATCCGATGTTTACATCGAGGATGACAGAAACAGAATGAGGTTAACTGCTAAGTCGTTCCTAGTATTGCCGTTTGGAGGTGGTACTGGTCACCTGCACTAAACGAAGCGTTGCCATGAATTTTGAATTTAAGCTGTCATACTAGTTAGAAACTATAGCTATGTAATTACTTGGCAAGGTACTTATACAAAAACTAAGGATAAACTGAAAACAGAAACTGCACTGGAAGAACCTTGAATCAACCTGGAGAGATAGAACATGCAGAAAATTCATTCAAGAGCTAAAGACAGGACATCCTTGCTTGTTGTGAGCCATGATGCAAAGGAATGGAAAACAAGAGATTGGTATAAGATAATCTGCATATTTATCCAGGAAGAACAGTTGGAACTTGCAGAGAAGTAGTAGGCATAATCTCAACTTTTAAAGTAAACGACAACTATTTTCAAAATGTCAACACTAACTACATAATCCATGAAGAATAATCAAATCTTTCCTAGAAAATAGCAAGTATTACAATAGCAAAAGAAACTTTTTCCATTCAACTACCGTGTTTAGATCACCATTTTGCAAATACACAGATAACCTGAAAAACATTTTCAAATATAACTTTCCACGTTACCCTTTGTCTTATGTTTACTATTAATTTACTGATGAGGAGCTGATAAACCATGTAGATACATTACCAACAGAGATCTAGTTTGATATCAGATTTATTTACCACCTGTATTGCTGCTTATACTGTATATTTGTCAATCAAGGAGGTGAGTCTGGACAAGATCTGAAATTTTTATAAAACAATTTCATACCAGTCATCTCAGGCAACAATATCACCAATGCAACATACATAAAGAGGACTGTAGCGAGCAGTAGACTGAAAGAACTGTTCTTGGTACTTCCAATGATGATGCATACTTAAACTTGACTATTCACTCTTTGTTATGCAAATTTAACCACTTTCAATAATTTTGTCTAAGAAAAAAGGTACCACACACAGCTTTTTTTAACTGCTAATTAATGGGATGAATAAAGCTTATGAAAATTTTAAGTTTCAATGACAACTGTATTATTTCATGCAATCATCATGCTACCCCTCCTACAACTGTTGTTCTTTGCTTCAAGTTAGTACTAGTTTCAAATGGTAACAAAATTCTAGCACTAATGACCAGCCCCCACGTTGTAATATTAAAGTTGCACAATGCTTACTAAATTCTCATGTTTTGCAGTCTTTCTTTTTAATGACAGTGGTACAGCAACTGAAAAAGATATACAGTTGACCCTTGACTTACATTAGGGATTGGTTCAAAGAACAGACACCCCACCTCAACGTCTGTGAAGATTCAAATACCAGTAATTCTTATAAAGTAGATGTAATAGATTGTATAAATATACATATATAATCTATACACATCATCCTGTATAAAGGTACATACTGTAGTCATCATTCCACTTTAAAGTTGTAAAGTGTACTGGTAGTTACATAGTAACATGATGCAAGGAAGGTCATAATAGTAATACTCACAATTCTAATGGTTTTGTGTATTATGTCAAAATAATTTCTGTGTATTCATTTTGGAGCTTCATGGGGATTCTTCTCAAGTGTGTTCTCAAACTCACAAAAGTTAGTTAAAATGGAAGGCTGACTGTACTGTACAATTATGTCCTGCTAACTCTACTATATAATTATGTCCTAATATGTCTTATATGTTACATTTTATAGATAAATGCTGATACCATTATAAGTATTCTATGAATATCTCTGTATCATTACAGTTTTACATCAATTTTTCCCTTTGTGGGATTGAACATGAAATGAGTTTTCTCCAATAGCTCCTGGCAGAGGGAGTCAGCCTGAATCCTCATCATGTCTAAGTCTTCATCAGTCCCTTTTCCTCTAATTTCCTTCCTTGGCTTCCATAAAGGTCTTCATCCTGCTATTTCCATATCAACAACCTTTCATGCTAACTACTCCTCACCCCTTATTACATGTCCAAACTATCTCAATCTTTGAGATCTCAAGTGTATTTTCCAGCCAATATTTACCATATCTCTACCTTCCTCATTCATATTACAATCGTACTGCACTCTTCTGAATATTAATATTCTATCATCACAACTTTTAAAGGTCTTTTCATTTTCTTCATCAAGTCTGTGCTGTCTCTTAAAAGGCTAGCTTTCTCCTTCCATTTCATCCAGGCTATCGCTACTCTATTACTGCACTGAATCACAATCCTTCACAATCCAATCTGTTCCCCTTTTGTTAGACCTACCATCTGCCAAAATATGGTTCTCCACTTGCTCTTGTCGCAACGTATGTTACATTTGGTACAATCTCTCATATTCAGTATAGAGTTTATCCCCCTTCGAGCACAGACAAGATGACAAATGTAGACACTTCTTGCTAATGACATAGCTGTTTAACTTACGACCAGCTCCCAGACCAGTTGGTAGTAAAGGTAGTATGAGAACTAAACATGTAAACTGCAGGTTCCATAAGCAATCAATTACTGTACATGAATGTCTCTGTCTGCTACTCTGGAGTCTGGCCCCCAACTCCCTTCAATCTCCTCTGCCCTTGTTGTCTAACTCAGATGGTGACAATGAATTTACGAAAGCTTAAATTTGCAAATAAAATGAAAGCAAAAAACAAAATTGTAGTTTAAACATGAGAAATCACTGAAATGTTTGTTTATTAAATGATTTTCAGTAAGAATAATTGAAGTTGTGTAAATGATTGTGTTTTTGTTATTTAAAGTTAGTGTGTAAGCCTAGCATATTGGCTAACCTGTGTGTGTGTGTGCAGATGTACAAGCAGTGCACATATGTACATCTAAACTTAATGTGCCCCCCCCTCTCTCTCTCTCTCTCTTTCAGTATTTTTACTGATATTTATTTAATGTATTTAATGAAGTACAGTACTGTAATGTTACATATATATTTGTTTGTGTATATGCATACATATGCTCTTGCAATGAATTGAGGAAACCACACGCTTGCTGTGCATATGCTTGCTTCTCTCTCAATTTTTTTTTCAAAAAGAATTTAACTTTAGATAGAAGGGGGATAAGCATACAAATATTACTTACATAGTTTCCTTAATGCAGTGCATATGTGTACATATTATACAGACAATGAAAAATTCATGTATACAACATTAATCCAGTTACAATACTGTATATAGACTGAAAAATTCATGTATACAAAATTAATCCAGTTACAATACTGCACTACTGCATTAAATATTTAACCTATTTTTTTCCTATTTTGTTTGCAAACTTAAGCTCTAGTTATCCATACAAGGCTGAGGTGACAGAGAGGAGGACTCCTTGCTTGTCAATAAATTTGCTTACTGACCAGTTTGTAGGAATGGAGCAAGGTCATTGAGTACAGAGTGTCTGCATGTTTGATGATAGAAGGAAGCCAAACACATGTTGTTATAAAGACAGAGTTGAAAACCTATGACACCATATGGACATGAAGCTAACAAGCTATGACACTGAATAATTGTGAAACCAAAAGGCTATGGCACTGAGTAGACAAGAGGCAGAAAACTTAAAAGCCAAAAGAATATTTTGAAAGTTTCAAGTTCATTTTGCCCTTTTGGCACTGATGATTTAGCCAGTGTATATAATTATTATGTTTTCTTAGTGTAAAAAATATTAAAAGTAAATATATTATTAAGATTACATAGCCTAAGAAAAAATGAAGAATACATATACTTTTCATTTACATCCCTCAGGTAGGGGAAAATGGCTATGAATTTAGCAACTTTTATCATACCCTTTTTGTTCAACCCTAGAATTTTTTAAGACGAGAAATTCTCAAGTTGCACATAAGATGTGGACAAAAAAAGTACATGAAACCACATGCTGAAGGTTTGAGCAATGTACAGAGCATAATGCTAAAATTAAAAACATATATGATACCAAGCAGGGTATATGCCTTAGCTTACAAGGTTTTCATTGATTTTTATCTCCTTTCCTATTTTTATATTTTTCTGCTCTTAAAATCAATTAAATAATAATTTTCAAAATTGTAAATATTTATTCTGGAAATAATGGTTCTCTGAAGTATTTCAAATCCTTACCATTTTGGATTAGCATCCATTTGTCCTAAATGTTGTTTCATGTCCACTCATCACAGATTTTGATATATCAATTTACCTTTATGTTCACCTGTTATCTTAACTTTTATTCCCGTCCTTTGACAACACTGCACATGCATCCTATGCGTATACCCACCCCCAACACCTTTCCCACAGCAGCCACACAGCTGTTTTCCTGACTTTACTTTTTCCTTTCCAAACACCATAACTTTGTTTGGCTTATGTTATTTCTATAAGCATCAATTAAAACCTATCACAAAATTGCTACTAAAACCTTTTTTCTGTCTTATAATCTTCTGTTGGTTACTTCATGCTGAAGCCTTTGGTTTATATAATTTTACTGAATAATAATAATGATAGTAATAAAAGGTTTTCTCCAAACTAAGAAAGGATTTCAACATTCTATCTTTGGTTCATAAGAATTAGTACTAATCTTTTATAAGTAGAACCTCAACTTAAGAGACACTTTGGAGGCCTGGCTTTCTGGTAAGTAACAAAGACCCTAAATATTATAGTCTGCATTTGAATATTTTCTAGATATCTTATAGCTAACAGCAATTTTACATATCTCCTAACCTGAACTAACCTCTACTTTACATTTAACATCCAATTTGAGATTTATTTTAAAATGCATCACATCTAGAATAACAGCATAGCAAAAAATTATAATAATACAGTAATTTTGCTGATAAGTATAGAAACCTGTTAAGTTGAGGTGTTACTTAATAGCATTCCTTACCTTGATTTTTTCAGGGAACAATTCAAAAGTTACAGTCCTTTAGAGCACTTCATAAGACTGAATAAGCTACATACACCATACAAGTTATGCAAAAAATGTAAATTATATACACAAGCTATGATTATTACAAAGTGGTTCTGTAATTTAAATTTATTCTGGGTTTACTGCCCAAGTAATGAATGGCAAGGATACAACTTACTTAGGTGTTCTGAAAAGTATTCTACACCCATATACTTGTAGTGAAAATGACTACCATTAGCTAACCAAAGCTTTAAACCCATTTGTTGCTAAAAACCCTAATCCCACATGGTCAGCTGATTCTTTTTCATTTATAATAAAATAACAATGTCACAAAAGAAGAAAAAATTCAAATAAAAGGTGAAGGTGCTACAATACAGCATTAGTTATTAGAGTTCCACATTTGAGAAACATCAAGAGATACAAGTGTAAATACTATAATTCAGCAAAACTGCTTATGAATCAAATTTCACACCAATGAAGTCTAATGCTTTCTATACGTGGTGCGGAGCAGTTACTTGAGGTATTTATCTTTAATTTATCTGACAAAAATAATTACTCACTTACTTTCAGGAAGGCTATATAATAAAAACTGATTTTTCTTTATAAAAGGTGCTTAGCCCAAAATAGCTCAGACATTTGCTAGATCTACTCAGTAATGTGCAATCAAGAAAAGTGTGATGAAACATTGAAATTCCTAGTCATTGTAAATAAATAAATCATCTGTATCTGCATTACCTCTTACCTAAAAAGTTACTGCAATATGTATATGCTGAACCCTTGCCCTTGTCTCAATTCATATAAAATTCATAGGTGCAATGAACTGCATTTTCTGGATTCAACAAAGTGCGAATTGGAACGGTTAACAAAGGGTTCATTTTCATATATCAAATACTAAATTTCAAGCAGCATTAAAAAAAGTAGTTTTCTACAACTAAATTTGATAAAATTCAACATTTCCCAAGAACTAGAATTTTAGTGTAGTAATAAGACTGGCAATAGCATCATTCACAGAAACCACAAGGTCCCATACAGTACTTCTACAATGTTCAAACCATGCATTCTGAACATTTAAGAATAATGAATAAAAAAAATGAGTGCAAAATTTACAAATGTGATGCCAAAGTTCTAGATGCATGAGCTGATTAGACAAGCTGGAGTTCTCTGAAGTGCTACTCCTTCGTGAAATACATGGGTAAATGATGTTCCGTAACTAGGTCCACGTTGCAACTACCTTATGAAATATGTAATTGCTTTTACTACTACAATACCAGTGCATAAAAGCAAGCAAACACCCTGTGGCATATAAAGTAGCAAAACCCCTCCACAACAATAAGTAATAAGACCAGTTAACATTTGATCATTTACCCTGGTTGAGTGATGGAAGCATGTCAGCTGATGTACTACCTGTCATGACTCCAGCAGAAGGCCCCCTCACCACTCCCGCATAGCTGCTTCCCGTCGTGTTCACTGCCAGGGACCACAGAGGTCAGTACCAAGGATAAGCGGGCATACAAGTAATCCTCAAATGTGACTGGCCATTCTAGCTACTTTCTTACAAACTCTTAGGTTAATTCCTATTGTTACACAGAACTGTTTGTTTTCGTATTTGCCTAAACAATAAAACTATGCTGAAAACAAATACTAATCAAACTGAACTACTAAAAAACAATGATTTTACATATTGGATAAAAACAAATATAATCTTAAATTTATGATTATGCTATGTAAAAACTATGAAGACTAATATACAAACCCCACAACAATTTTGAAGAAAAATGCTCTATCCTTCATTACCAAATGAATACCTAAAGCACAGAAAATTTTACTTATAAGGAAATTAAAACAATGTTACATGGATATGAGCTAAAAAGGTTATAAGAAATCTGAGGCAAGGTTATAAGAAATCTGAGGCAGAGTTTCATTGGGTGCTTCACTGCTACTTGTGAGAAGAGAAATTCATAATGGAAAAGAAAACAAAGTAAACCTCAAAACTATACGCCAGTATAATAGGAGCCACGGAATCACCCAAAACCCTTCAATGGTGCACTTATGACTTAATGAGGGGAATCTGAGTCCATAATTACACAATTTATAGGTATAAGGTTAAAACTGCTACATTAAATGTGATCTGTATCAAAATATACAAGCTTTGCTAGTATTATTTTTTCTTCATAGATACCTGTTGATTTACTATGTAATGTACAGTATTATTAGTCTTTAGACACACTAAGCACTGAATCCTAATCAGAAATAAGAAAAACAATACATGATGACAAACAAGACTTCTCTAATTAAAACTGAACCTCTTACCTGCTTCAAATAATCACTAATTTGCTCCAAGTGTACTGTATAGCCAAAATGCTAAATGAATGGGAGTAGGCAGAATGCAATTTATGTAAAGCAATAGGTTTGTATAAATGGAACATAATTATTTTTGTGATAAACCATAAACTGCAGCACATATTTCCATCGAATATTAAAGTTAAGTTGGTTTTGTGGAGGCTTTATTTTTTATAGTTCCTGAGAAACCAAGATATCAGTTATATCTGTCGATACATAAACAATTTTTTACATTTCAAGAAAATAAGCTATGTGTAAAATCAAGAATGTACAGGCCAGTTCAAACACAATGTCATCATAAAATTTTGCATGATTTAAATGTTCTTTTATGAAATATGAAGGCATCCTTCATGGCTTTCAGGGTCATGCAGATGGTGACAGTTATTAAATTCTGGCATAGTTACAAGGCTCATGTCAAGATGCTTAAGTGCATGATATTATATCAAGGCACCATTCAAGGTGTACAGCAAATTCAACTATGCACAATATCAAGAACCGTGAGGTCAGTATCAAGTGAAAGGTAAAGATCACCAAATTTTGGAAGGTTGAAATGGTCTCACCAAGATTTGTCTGTGTATGAAGTTTAATAATCATGAACTTGAACAGTTTCTTCAGAAATGTGTTAACACAAAATGGGACAGGCAGCTGAAAGCTAATGTGACCAACATGATATACCACAGCCATACTCATGGTGACTGTACAAACTTTTTTATTTAAACTGCAAAGTGACTGGTTGATCTAATACTGCAAACTGGCAACACATCATTTATGATCATTAATGCTGAAAAACACTTTTTATATGACTTTTTTTCATAAAAACCCTTCATCATACATAGGCTAATATTCATGTCCTGAGTGTTCCTAGATTCACCAATCTTTTGCCTGTCAGAAAGAAGGGCATAAGAAGATAAGCTCAAGATGTCAAAGCCAAAGGCAACACCAGATTCAAACACCACCATGTCCTTCCTGGTGTTTAAATTTACACCCACACTGTAAGAAGCTCTCTAAACTATTTATTGTTCCAGGAATGTATACCTCACTACTACTACTGCTACTACTCTATTATTCACTGTTGTTGTAATACTGTGGCATGATGACTGTGACTGTACTCTGTCAGTCTTCTAGTATTTTGTGGTGGGGAAAAAGGCAACTAATAACTCTACTGGATAACTGCACATTAATATTAAGCAATATTTTAATGCATAATCAAGTACAATAAGAGACAGAAGAATGTGTAGAATGCATTAATTAATAATAATCATAATAATAATAAGCAAACCCTCAATTATCCGGATCGACATTACCCAACACACCCAGACCATGGTTCAAGGCCCCAAAGATTTATGATATATATAAATTTTTAAAACTGAAAAAACCGCTAGGTAGACCTGACTTTATAGAGCTTGTTAGGTTTTGTTTTCATGTTTATGATATAGTAATTCACATTTGATTAAAAGATATGTACAGTACTGAGAGAGAGAGAGAGAGAGAGAGAGAGAGAGAGAGAGAGAGAGAGAGAGAGAGAGAGAGAGAGAGAGAGAGAGAGAGAGAGAGAGAGAGAGAACAATAACTGAGGTACTGTATATTTACTGTACATCAAAGTCTTGGTGCAGTAACGCACACGCCTTCACTTTTTATTTAAATTCTGTACTACAGTATTCTCTTTTATATTTATACTATATTTTTTTATTTGTTATTCCTTAAAACCAAAAGATTAACCAATCAAGTGTGTAGGGTGAGAGAGAGAGAGAGAGAAAGAGAGATGGAATAGCAACGGTGATAAAATATTCTCTTGTGTACTGTTATGATGTGTGATAATCATACTTAGAATCAACTAAACTTGTAATGAAATATGTCACAGTATATCAAGCAAAGCAAAGCAAAAAATAAAAATGGCAACATGTGCCTATGCACTAATTCCATGGTGGGGGTAAACTTATTACAGCCTGCTTAGTTTTGTCTTGCCTCTGTATGAAATTCACATTTTAAATACTTTCACGGTGATTAGAAATGAAATATGAACTATGATAAAATATTCTCTTGTGTACTGTTATGATAAGTACAGTACATTAAAGCGAGTAAAGCAAAAAGAAAAATTGGCAACACATACGTACGCACTAATCCATGGTGTGGGTAAACTTGCTACAGCCTGTTTGGTGTTGTGAATTGCCTACATATGAAATTTGCATTTTAAATATTTTTACGGTGATTAGAGATGAAATACCAACAGTGATAAAATATTCTCGTGTGTACTGTTATAGTATGTGTGATAATCATACTTAGAGTCAACTATGCTTCTGATGAAATACGTTTCAGTAAATCAGGCAAAGCAAATAATATGACAACATATTTTTAAATTTTATTTAAATTCTGTAGTACAGAATTTAAATAAAAAGTGAAGGCGTGTGTGTTACTGCACCAAGACTTTGATGTAAATATACAGTACCTCAGTTATTGTTCTCTCTCTCTCTCTCTCTCTCGCAGTACTGTACATATTCAATGGCATCATGAACTTCCTGGAGTTTGTTTACTTTTGTGTTTTTACACATATGTTACAGTAATTGATATTTCATTAAAGGATATGTACAGTACTGTTATACAAGAGAGAGAGAACCGAGGTATGTTTACATTAAAGCCTAATACAGTACCACACTCTTACAATGTTTTGTTTACGTTATGCTACGGTATTCTCATTTATATTTTTACTGTACTTTCCTTTTTTCATTTATATTTTTACTGTATTTTCTCCTATTTTTAAGTTTTAAAAACCAAAAGATAAACGCAATCATGTGTGTAGGGTGCTTATGTATGCACACTCTCATTCCATGCCGTAGGTGAACTTGGTACAGCCTGTTTGGTTTTGTCTTGCCTACATATGAAATTTGCATTTTAAATATTTTTACAGAGATTAGATGAAATATCAACATTGATAAAATGACATATTTTTAAAGAAATTTGTATTTTTCCTAACATACAAACCTGAGGTCTTTACATATGGGATTAACTTTCAGCAAGCTGAAGTCTGGCCGTTAAACTTTTGCAAAGTTGGTTTTGGTAACAGTTACTGGTGGTAGGGGTGGAAGCACCGCCCACCCAGTAAACACCCCCCCCCCCGTATTCGTGGGTGATGCATTCCAGACCCCTTGCAAATAGTTAAAATCTGCGAATTCTTGCTACCCCCCCTCTAAAAATGTTTATAACTGCCTACCTTGAAAATTCAAATACCAAATTTATACTTAAAGTATCATCCTACATCAAATATACCTTAAATTATTATCCTATTACTGTATTAATCTTTGAAAGGATATTATTAATATAATTTCAAAGTCACCTGAAACATTAGTACCCTTAAAAATACATATGTACATATTTCTAAGCCTTCCAGCCAAAGCAGAGAGAAAGAGAGTTACCAGTTCAACTTATATTCAACAAGGCTGGCTGGGGCACAGACAAAGAGAAAAAGAGAGAGAGAGAGAGAGAGGGAAGAGTTTTTCTCTCTAATCTCTCTGGCAACAAAAAATATTTTTGTTTTTTGTCTTCCAAAGATGTAATACCTTTACTACACATTTTTAAAACACTATGAACACACACACACACAAACAGTATCTTTTCCTGGGGGAGATAGATAGAGAGAGAGAGAGAGAGAATAACTCCTTAGATATCAAAAGATTGAAATCCTTGAGCTTCTGCAGGCAATACTCCTTCCCCTACGGCCAGTATGTCAAAACTGCTAAGTAAACTGACATTTACCCTCCCCCCTCCTTTCTTAAGTCGAGCATAAAAAGACTAGGAATCACTATTTGTTTGTTTAAAATGTTAAAAAATCTACTACACAAATAAATGCATGGAAAATATTATTATTATTATTATTATTATTAATATTATTATTATCATTATTATTATTATTTAATCTTATTAAAATTAATATTTGAAAATTAGTACTTATTAGGTAAATCAATTATGTACCATACAAACGAAACATACGTACATATTACATCAGAAAAATCCTCTCATCTAAAAGCGAGAGAGAGAGAATTATTAATTTTTTTTAATGTTATTTAATCTTACTAAACTTAATATTTGAAAATTAGTACGTTCTGTAAATCATTATTTTATCATAAAATGTACCCTCTAAAAATGCTTATACTGTACTATCATCCTGAAACACTTATATATTTTAATATAATTTCAATAGTAATTTAATATAGTTTTAATATTTCAACAGTATCAATTCAGCATCTATCTTCGCTTTAATGAGGTCAGGTCCATCCTGAATGGAGGGAAGAAAACCCGTTTCTCTCTCTCTCTTTGAGTTACGTATTATTTAATCTTAGAGTATTATTATTATTATTATTATTATTATTATTATTTGAAAATTAGTAAATCATTTATCATAAAAAAATTTATTTAGTCATGAAAATAATAACAAAATACACTAATTAGTGAATATTTCCCAACGAAAAAGTCAGCGAATTGCCTAATTTTTCGCGAATAATTTATCAATACGCTCCACAGAAAATCCCACGCAATCTGTGAGTCCGCGAATCATGGGAATACGAATACGGGGGGTTTACTCTACATATGCCCAGTTATGCGCAGTTTACCTTTCAGCCCAGGTAAGAGAATGATGTTTGTATGTTAGGAAAAATACAAATTACTTTATAAATTTGTCATCTGTTCCTACAAGAATACAAACCCTGTGGTCTTTACATACAGGGGACCTACTTTTGGAGGGAGGATTCTGGGTAAACTTCTGAACTGGACTGGTAGTTCGGCTCACCTGCGTACTCTCTTCCTGGTCATGAAAGAGCAAAGGATGGACACCATACCTCTGATCCATTGGACAAGAGAGATGTTCAATCGTCAGACTTTTGGGCATTTAAAATTAAAGGGATAAATATCTTTGATTAAAAAAGGTTTGGATGAACCCACAATGTCGGAGACTATAAAGCTAAGAATAACCAACCAGTTTGCTCACAGTCAGTCCCTCTCTCCCGTTGCTGGAGAGGAGGATGGATTGAATCTACTAATCCAAATGGTTAGATTATACTGTAGATAGGATACTCAGTCATCTAGATCACCTGCATACACACCAGTCCAGCACGTGACGGCTTGTTCACTGTTCCTCTGCCCACTGGAAGAGGAAGGAAGACAGCAGAAAGGGAGACCAGTCCCACACACACACACCTTCTCCTAGCAGCCGCACACCTTAGGCAAGATGCAACCTGTCCCTCAAGAGCTGGGTGAACTAAATGATGTGTTGAGCATCCACCATAGGATCCAAAGGAAAAGGAGTCCAAGAACCTATGGGCAACGTCCCAAGGCAAAAGGAGATGAATGTGATCTGCACAATTACATTCCACCCTAGTACTCGACCAAGCTGTACTTCCTGAATGCGATGGACAGACCAATGCCCATGGCCTCGAAAGATCTAGTCCAAAAAGCACTGATGTCCACCAAGAAGTTGTGGGGTACACTCATTTGATCATCTCACTAGTCAGAGAAAAGACAATTTGGACACAGTTTCTCAGCCAACTCGAAGGTAACGAACGAGTCATTAGCATTGGTTTGAAAGTCTGGTCTTTACGGAGGCAACATAGACATCATACTGTCATTGGCACCACAGGACCAAGGAAATGGAATGATCCATCTCACTTAACACTTTCAAAACGTACAATGACGGAAGGCGTAAGCTTCCAGATGTACACAGGTATCAAAGGTGCGAGAAGACAGAACTGAACAGCAAAAACATCAGTAAGTCAAGAAAGAAGGACCATGATCAAGCTTCTTTAGAGGCTGAAAGAATCTAGAAGTCAAGGTGTCAAGATCAACTGTCCTTATCTCCTGACTTCAGTGAATAAATGTTGTAATGACATCCATCTTGCTTGGGATGTATGGCTGGCAACTGCACTGAATGTTTTTCTGTCTGCTCATGTACTTGCACTGCAATAGAGCAGATGAAAGGACACTAGGACTTTTTGTTGACCATGGCACTACTATGGTGTCTTTGTTACCATACCGAGGAATGTCTATCTTGGATCTTGAGACTTCTGAAAGTCTAAAAAGAACTGTGTTCAAGTCCCAAGAAAGGAAGTGTAGGAGACTGCCGTCCTGGTCAATGTTCCTAAGAACAAAAAATCTCTGGAGGAGCACAGTGTAACCATGGCACTACCTTGGTGTCGTTGCTATCAAAGGAGTGCCTATTTGGACACTGAGAATCCTGAAACTGTCTTAAGAGCCACATAATACTCCCCTTAGGTTGTGGATCAACTGTTAATTACAGCAGCAGCAGCTACTGCTTACAACCCTCACTACTTACAAGAGTGTAAATACATCAAGTCAAAAGAAATGGAGCTTCTAGACACCGCTTCTTGACTAACGGGAACCAAACACAAGTTATCGGAACTTAGTTTGGAGGTGTTGTTGATCTCCCAGTGAATCGGGCAAAACAACAGGAAGTTGCAAGCACAAGGTTTGATTCATGGATGCAAAACCGAACTTGTCTGTCATACATCCATCATCCTGGAGTGTGTCTGGTCAACTGCTGTACCGAGTGTACTACTGCGAAACCCGAGCACCTGCACCACCAATGGAATGCATCTGTTTGACTGCTGTGCTGAGTGTACTGCAAACCTGTGCACCCGCACCAACAGTTGAAGAGATGATAGGACACAAGCTCCCCTGCTTCTTGTTGACTAAGGAACTACCATGGTACTGTTCCTTAACAACACTGCAGAACACCTATCCTCGGATCCAGAGGCTTGGAGATCTAAGAAGATCCAGGTTCTTGAGGTGCAGATTAGGTCAAGCTAGGCTAGGCTAGGTTTAATTTAGGCTAGGCTAGGTTAGGTTAAGAACCCAACCTAACATAACTGAACCCAGACCCCTGAAGAATGGTTAACTACCTTGTGGCCGATGCCATTAAACCAGAAGTCCCAGGATAATGAAGTGCATGATTGATAGGGTTACGCTAGAACTAGTTAAGCTAGGCTAAGTACCCAACCAAACCTAACCCAACCTAGTCCCTTGTAGAGCAAAAGACTACCTTGTGGTTGATGCCATTAGACAAGTAGCTCCAGGATATTGAAAAGCAGGTTTGGTAAGGTTAGACTAGAACTAGTTAGGCTAGGCTAAGTTAGGTTAAGTACCCAACTTACCTAACCTCTTCAAGTGTATGTTAATGTCCTTCGGTTGATGCTTTGAGGCATTAAGTATCTCTGGAGGAAGTGTGTGCAACCCCCATTTGGAGGGCAGTCATCTTACCATTAAGCTAGGTCCTCTCACCTCTCCAAGAGAGGATGGGAAGGAATGGGTAGTAGTCGTCTCACCATTAGGCTAAGTCCTCTCACCTCTGTGAGAGAGGGTGGGAAGGAATGGGGAGACCTTGTCAAAGACCAGGACCCATCTTTCCATCTCCAAGAATTAATCTTCATCCT
Source organism: Macrobrachium rosenbergii (assembly GCF_040412425.1). Lineage (NCBI taxonomy): Eukaryota > Metazoa > Arthropoda > Malacostraca > Decapoda > Palaemonidae > Macrobrachium > Macrobrachium rosenbergii. The sequence continues at coordinate 31,801,190 of NC_089765.1, forward strand.
AACTAACAAGAGTACTGCAGAAGAGAACACTAAGGTTGTTGCACCAAGGAGTAGGCCTGATCCGTAGACCTAGGGTTAGAAAATAATTCTGATTGTACCAGGAAAAAACCTTGCATGATCAGAATTGATTGACTACTACAGGGTTGTTTAGAATGGCTAGGGTGACGTCCACGGCCATCTGAGTCAAATCCCGTCGTCCAAATCACATTCCTCGCCGTCTGCATCACGTCCTGGATGTTGGAATCATGCTCACGGCCATGGGAATCATGTCCACGGCTGTCTAATCTATGGTCTTAGTGCAACAAAAAAGGGTGGTGGTCACAGTTTCTCTTAGGAGAATGTGAAACTGGAAGAAGGTGAGGCGAAGAATCCCTATCATTACGGAAATGCCTATCCAAACGTATGTAAGAATAGGAATCACGATCTCGGAACCTCTTGGGAGAGTGTGAATGAGAATGTTGAGGAGACCAGGGCCATCATTGGGCGCTCAAACAAAGGTGGTCTGGATTTTCGGTGTGAGTAAGACCAGAAGGGAGCACTGAGGAAGGATCCTCTACCCGGGATTTCTTGATTGCAGCTTTATCGTCTTTTCTTCAAACCTGCACTGGACGAACTGGAGATGAAGAACTGTCAGTAAAGCTTGTTCCTAACACAACTGGAACCTGTCCATTGGCAGGCAAGCGACGGATGAGGGCGGAAGACTTATCCACGTCTGTCAGCAGAGGACCAAAGGCCATGGATGTCAGGAAGATTACGTCCATCTGCAGGAGAGCTACGTCCGTGACCACGGATGCAAGGGCGCTTACGTCCATCTACAAGACAACGACGTTCGCGGTCAGAATGACGCCCGCTATCCTAATGTGAAGACCCAGGCTTGTTCCGCATATGAACAAAGATCTATCAGTGCTCTTTGCTTGACAGAATTGAACAGGGCAGTGATTGGACGGGCATCACTTCTTTAATGTGGCATGGCCGTAGATCATCCCATTCTCTTTCGAAACTGTAACATGAGCGAGGTCAATGTTCTGTTCCTGTGTGACGGCTGTGATGTGAGGAGCGAGGCTGAATGGCCAACTGGATTGAAGTTACCACACTTAGGTGCGTGTCTTCATGGACTCGGACATTCAACAGAACTTGACTCGGACATTCAACAGAACTTGGAATGATGGAAACTAATGCCATGGACATGCGAGCGATGAGGAGACAACAGCCTAGGCTGGAAGCATGACCGTGGCCATGCAGAATCTCTCACGTCTGTCATAGTTTCATAACAGGAGCCTTGTTATCACAGCCTGAGCGAGAGACTCCACGGAAAGAGCAGGAGCAGAAGACGTCACCTCATAGCCATTGGTCACCGCAGTAGAGGTTCTCAGTTTGGGAGCAGGGAGAGCCATTGTATCACGAACTGTTATGTCAGCTGAGATGGACTCCTTCCTATAAACACAAACAGGGGGATTGGGGGAAGATGACACTGTTGTAGATTCTCTGATCACCAATCTCTGCTTGGAGTGAAAAATGACAAATTTTAAAGTAATCTGTACTTTTCCTAACACACAAACCCAAGGTCTTCACATATGAGAAAGATAATCCCATATGCAAAGACTAAGGGTCCGTGTTAGGTAAGAAAAAATGATGTCGACTGTCAACCACTGCTTTCATGAGAGCATCAGAACAGGGAGTGCTAGAAGTCACCATTCCGGAAGGAGCTCCAAAGCTCTGCGAGGGAAACACTGCCAGCAGAGCAGGAGAAAAGCCACTGTCACCGAAGGAGTTCCAAAGTTCCGAGAAGGATACGCTGCCAACATAGCAGGGGTAGAGGCGAGACCACCGAAGGGGTTCCAAAGCTGAGAGAGGGATACGCTGCTGACAGATCTGGAACCGTAGGACTACAAAGAGGAGAAAGGTTTATCCTCTGTAGCAACTGACTCAAAACGCTGGTCAGGGTAAACCAAAAACTGAAGTGGCAACACTGGTACAGCTAGGCTAGGGGAGAGGAGCAGGGCTGGTAACTGTCAAAGGTGGATGACACGGTCAAACAAGAGGACAGGAAATAGGGTAATAAGCCACCAAAAGTTGGTACTCCTGGCAGACCTATAAAAATCCAGATGTCTTCTGAGCCTTCAATCCTGAAAAAGAGCAAGATGATGTTGCGCCTCTTCCCTCACAGGGGAGGAAACTCCCACCCAGATAGAGCGGGGGTACCCAGAGAGAAAATGTCTCCTTACCCCTCTCCCCCCTCTCCCAAAACTTCCAAAATCGAAGCTATGGAAGAATGGGAAAGGGTAAAATCTCCCAAGGAAGAAGAAGCAACTCAAGGAAGAATGCTTAAAAGGAAACAGATGGAGATTGAGAAGCGGCTACCAAAGGAGGAGAAAACCCTTTCCAAGATGGCGCCTTCTTCCTCTGATGCTTCCTCTTGGCAAAAATCCTCCACTGCTCAGGAGGCTAAGAATGACATTCAGAGGGGAAGGGGGTGAGCCTTTGACTCACACCCTTCCCCAACCAGAGACGACGGGGCAAGAAACAAGACAGGAACCATAGACAGGAACCCCCCCTGGTCCTGGAGAGTAACAGGTCAGAACCAAACGCATTGTCAAAGATCTAGCAACATCAACCTCCGTGTTAAGGGAAAGAGGAAAAACTTGCTAGGTCTAACCAAGAAGTATCTTTGTACAAACTGAAAATGAAACCCTTGCCTGGAAACACAAAAAGCCTGCCTATAATTAAATAATAAATAAAATAAATTAAAATTAAATAAATAAAACTAAATATAAAAACAAAAAACAAATAATTGTCTCTATCCTCTCAATCTACATATCTGAAAGACTAATATATTACAACATTCCAAGAAATTTTGTACTTGAAAATGAAATACATTGTTCATGAACACAGAATACACAAAACAAACACCAAGGAGATAGGTGTTGAGTTTGCGTAATTATAAAAAAAAAAGTAAAATGATATATAAGGAGAACATCTCCCAAAACTTAAGCAGACTTTGTAGCAAGAATAAGTTTGCAAAAGTAAGTGACTATATCATTAAAGAGACATAGAAAAACATATTGGAAAGTTTCAATATATCAATATATGCAAAGTATAAACAAAAAATGTAAACACTATACAGTATTATAAAATCAAACACAGAAGAGAAAGCCAAATGGCAGAACAGAGAAAGGAACGCAGCACGTCTTGTCAAGACTGCAACCAAAGGAAAAACTTGGCAAAACTGAATGTATGCTGACTGGGTGGATGGTGCTTCCGCCCCTACCATCGGTAACTGTTACCATGACCAACCTTGCAAAAGTTTAATGGCTGGACTTCCAGCTTGCTGAAAGTTAATCCCATATGTAAACACCGAGGGTTTATATTCATGTAGGAACAAATATTCTCTTGTTTACTGTTATCAAGCAAAAAAAAAAAAAGTGTTGTGAGCTTCCTGGAATTTTAGTTTCGAGTTTTTATGTTTATGATATAGTAATTCATATTCATTAAAGGATATGTACAATATTGTGAGAGAGAGAGAGAGAGAGAGAGAGAGAGAGAGAGAGAGAGAGAGAGAGAGAGAGAGAGAGAGAGAGAGAGAGAGAGAGATAAGTTTGTTTTACATTGGGAAACAAATTACGAAACAGCTGTTTTGCCATTTTGAGGGATTTTACTTTAGCAAAAATATGTAAGTTTACCTTTGTATGCCCATTTTACATTTACAGTATGTGCAAAAATAAAAATAATAATTCCATTAATACATCTGTTTCTCTAAGCAAATAGAAAATTGTTTTCCTATTTCTTTCAGCAGTAGCCTCAATCAGTTGATTCTGAGAAGTAAACATTACAAACAGCGGGACGATAATTTTTTTTTTTTTATACATATTACAATGATAATATATCAATAATACAGCATAAATGGATTCTGTAAGTAAAATAACAGTTTCATTACCATTATCTTAAATCTTAAATACAGCTGTAACCTACAGTATTTGACTTTTGCAAATGGATACTACGAGTGTACCACTTGGGCTTGCCTGGGTCTATAGTTCACACGTAACCTACGCATTTTGAAGTCCATCAAGCTGAGATACCAGTACACCTTATTTTGAGCATCAAAAGTAAGTATAATAAAATAAAAAACGTAAAAGAAATTCCGAGGTGAAGTTTGCAAGTTTTAGCTTACAAGCTATGAGCAAATAGTTAGGTAATGAGTAACAAATCCCACCTACAGACAGATGTGAACACAAACTTTTAACAAGTTAAACAACAGGTGTAAGTCATGCAGTTAAATATTTTTCTGTAATATGCAACTTGAAACATCTTATTTCCCATTCCATGATAACTTCCAACCTGGGTGGTGAATGTTTTATCAGTTATCAATAACTACCATAATCTGCAGTTGCAGATACTTTGCTATCAATCAAGAGTAACAATACATAATCTTTTTTTCACAGTCTCAGCATAAAAGTTTTCAATGCATTGTTAAGATCAACAGAACCACACTTTTTTCATGCATCAGTCATTATGACTACTGTTCCTGCATTGCATTAGCTATCTTCAAATGTCAAAGAATAACACCTGAGGTTACAATATATATCAGCTATAATTTATTTATACCATTGTTGAATCAAGGGGATTTTATATATTATCTATGCAAGACGTGTAAAACACAATGGTTATGTATTAGTCATATCTACTAACACACTGAGTTTTGTTAGCCTTTGTTTGCAGTTTCTATCAGAATGTATTTACTGTAACCCCCCATGCTGAAGTTTATATTTGGCTATTTGTATTAATATTGTAAAACATCTTCAATATGCTCATAATTATAGCATTAGTAACACCAGGCTGGGAGGGGGAGTACCAGACATTTGGTTTGGGAAACAAACAAAATCCTGAAGCTTAAAGTGTTTTGCATGGTGTAATGATGGCCTGACTTTTTTTTTTTTTAGATAGCATTCTACTTATAATAATATTGCTGTAAATACCTTTTAACACATGGAAAATACAAGTATCCAATATCTAGCTGTGTGTGATATACGAAAGAAAATCTTTTTAGGCTACACAGACAGACACAGGCAGGTATTCATCTGATTGCATAAGTTCATTCATATGATTGTTTTGACTAAATAATTATAATTTTTTCATGTACTACATAACAGGAATAATAATGCCATGATAGGTCTTTAATAATCTTAAAAGTAAAGTTTCAGTAATATACATACATGCATGGGGATATATTGGTAAAGATAAATTTTTTGGGCTAGTCCAAGAGACATTGTGAAGTTAATTCATTTCACATGATTGTTCAAGTACCTATGATGTCATTTGATGCTATAATTAAACTTTTTGTATGCCATGCCAAAAATAACAATGCTACTGTAATGTTTCTGTAACAGTCTTAAAATTACAGGATCAGAAATGCCCACTAATAGGAAGACAGAGGACAAAAGATGGTGGGCTAGGCTTTCAGCAGTATAATTCAGAAAATTGCATATGTACTCTGGCATAAACCCCCAACATACCTAAAAATACAGGTTTTGCCATTTCTTTTTTCCCCTTTACAGCAGTATTTGAATATCAGTAGTTAAGGCACTTCAAAATAACCTAAAGTACCTAAAATATTTTTTCCAAAATATGCTCCCTAAAATTAGGGTGAATTTTACATGCTAGTGCACCAACAAAACATGGCAATATACCTCATTCCATGGATATCTTTATTCTATAATTTTGTTATAAGAGAGCATAGTATGTAGTTTATGTCTAAGAGTGGGATTTATTACTTATTATTAAAACTAACTGCTTATAGCCGGTGGGCTAAACTAGTACACTTGACCTTCAGCTTATAAGACACTATGAATTTCCATGACATTTTCCTGAAAAAAAGAAGTATCACATTTTGGCATACAGTATATGGTACCTGAGATTTGGCAAGAATTTCTAACATGGTAAGCAGGGTTTTTTGTGAAATTCTTAAGAAGAATTTGCCAAGGATCAGCAAAAGTTCATGCCATTGTAAAGGTTTTGTCATTGCTATCATATACATCATTACATAAATATGATGGCCATACTTTACCATAAAGTTGTAATATAACTGGGTGACTGAATAGGTGTAAATATATTTCTAAAATAATATAGGAGTTTACAGTACTTCAATTATCTTAAAATACTGAATTTATTACATATTTTACATTTGTATTTCAGGCTGTTATAAGCTGAAGTCTATTATTTTTGCATTCCTACGACCAGCCTATTAAAGGATTCAAGGCAGATATGGTGATGGAAAAATTAGAATGTATATTGTAACATTCACATGTCCCACTTTTCCCTTCTCTTTATCATCTTTCTAGAAAAACTTATACATCTGACACTCATCTGTTAAAATTTACCTTTGCTCTGAGTTTAACAGATATGTATAAAAATATTCCATTCCTCATTCCCTTCTATTTAACCCCCTACATACGTCCATTATTTTTGAAATTCAAATGGAATTATTTTGTCAATAATTTAATTACAAGCCTTGGGCAGGATATATCTAAGGTATCTCCTCTTTGATTTTGGTTTCATATGGATAGACCAAAGGTCTCCATTATTTAATCTTTCTCATTTCTGTTTTAATGAAAATAATTATCACAACTGGCTTTGACAGTAATAAGGTACTAATGAAACTAGCCAACTGCTATTAGCGCATACATGCTTGTCTTGATAGCTTCCTTTTGCACTGTGTTGGCAAGAAGGTACCAACCTAATAGTCTTCTAAGCCCTGTTACCTTCAAAGCCTCAGCTCATCTATTTGCACTGTTTGTCATCTGTTCCCAAAATGTGAACTACCCCCTTTATAAGCTCTGACCAAAATTGGTTCTGATGGTAAGTAAAATTATTTTTTCTTTAAATATCCTTCTTAGTATTAAGTACTGTAGGGTGAAAGCACGGATAAAGATGGATTGATTACAAACATGGGCAAGTAATTTACCTGAGACCCCTTCTCAGCCAGGAAGCTTCTATTGGTGTTTCAACACCACACCTGGTTTGCTTCGCTTATGAAGTTTTTCTCATACAGTAACAGTTTGGAGTTTATTTATACCTGTGATTAAGATCAACTTTTAAATCAATCCTTAACTCTGAATATTAAGGAAGGATCAGTCACCAGTAGAATACAGGGTCCTGAGATAATAGCCATTTATATACACACATTTGTGGTCAATCCATTATTATTCTGGTTTTCACCATTATTCTGTTATACAGTTAAAATCTACTGAAGCTGGTGTGGCTGCATAAGATTGGAAATGCTAATGTTTAATAAAAACTTTTAACCCACGTCTTGACCTAAGTCCTACGGGCATAAATACACACAAATTTTTTTACTGGTTTGCTGCTTCTTGGATTATGTACTCTTAGTATATAACTTTACACTAAAACATACTTTTGTTTAATGTGATAAGACACATTCAAGCTTGGGCTATGCTATTTGTTTGTTCTACAGGTATTGCTTCCCACTATTTGATGCACATTACATGCACTCACTTTTCTTAAACAAATCCATTCCAAACTTTGGGCCTGGTTTATTCATAAAGGCAGTTTATTATTATCAGTTCCTAGTTACACAAAATTCTATATGTGGGCTCTTTCTCAGAGTCCACTGTAACAGAAAAAATAGAAAGAGAGGGGACCAGCCAAATCACTCTCTTCATAAGGATGTTTACTGTAATATTTATATAAATAGTTATTCATAAAAACCAATCTTAAAATTTTTTCAAAACTCATTTTATCACCAGCAATTTTAATCAAATTAGAAATCTAAATTACTAGAGTAAAAAGAAAGCATGCATGCATGCTTTTAGATAAAGCAACCACTACATGCAAAAACACATTTTACTGTGGCATTACAGTATAATAAGGCACCATAAAAAGGTTTGTAACAAATGCAAGCAAACATAACAAACTGTTATCAGGATACTGAAATCAAATAATCACCATACAGAAAAAGTAATTTTAGTGAGTCTGACCACTGAAAACATTCCTACAAACTGCTGAGAAGAGAAAATGACCAAAGCTGTTTTTTCCACGGTAAAAATAGCTTACAGTAAACATGATTTGCAATATTAAAAAATTACAAGACAAAATATGAGGGAAAAATTAAATCTACACCATAGTAAATCTGCTTAAAATGCTCATACAGTGGGTCCCCAGTAATCGCGGGGGATAGGGACCACAACCAACCGCGTTAAGCAAAAATTTGCAATGTTGGTATCCCCCTCTAAAAATGCTTATAACTGGCTATTTAAATACTTCAGACACCAAAGACCCACCTCTAAAAATGCTTATAACTGCCTATTTTAATGGTTCAAACACCAAATATACCTTAAACTATCATCATAAAATAAATTTAATATAATTTTAAAGTCATCTTACAATGCTAGCCTTAAAAATATATACGTACATACTATGGCTTACAGCTGCCACTTTAAGTCTTAGTAGAGAACTGTGTGATTTTGAAATATCACAGTACAGTAAAGTGTTTTAGGATGAGTTTAGAGCATATCTAAAATACATGGGTAGTTTGTAGAACGATGTAACTACCATTAGTACATATTGTGCATTACGTACGTACGAACGAAACGGTAGGTTTCCTTACATCACGGCAATCTACGTATGTATTTTTATGTTAGTATTTACATGAATGAATACATTTATGATAAAAAAATTATTTACTGAACTGATTACAGTACCATATTGTAATATTAATTTAAACACAGCAAAATACAGTAATCATTATGTACTGTAAAGTGTATTTTTGTCTTTTGAAAAATGTTCGTCCCAAGCATCAACAGTGATAAAATATCTTGTGCATGTACTGTACATGTTACAATGATTTACTGATTTTCAAATATTAATCTTACTGTAAACACATTAATATGTTATATCACTTACAGAATCCGTTTATACTGTATTACTATTTTGATATGTTACCATTGTAATATGTATAAAAAAAAAGGTCGTCCCACATTTGTAATGTTTATGATCTGACAATCAGCTGATTGGGGCTCACTACTACCAAAAGAATTAGGAAAATAATATTTTAATTGCTAAAAGAAATAAATTTATTAATGGAATTATTTTTAATTTTGTACGTAAAAGTTTATGATACAGTAATTTATGTAATCTTGTGTTGCTTACATATGATATTCAGATTTTATATATTTTTATGGTGATTAGAGATGAAACATCAACAGTGATAAAATATTCTCTTGTGTACTGTTATAATATGTGTGATAATCATATAGTCAACAACTAAACTTGTAATGAAGCACGGTTCAGTAAATCGAGACAATGTTTGTTTTTATAAATATTACGATAATAATAGATCAATATTATAGTTTATTCTGTAAATGAAATAAGGTTTTATTGAAATTTTGCTGTTATTTCATTTTAAGAGAGAGAGAGAGAGAGAGAGAGAGAGAGAGAGAATACAATTTACTTCAAAATTTTGCCATCTCTTCTTACGGCTATATAAACCATTACCCTTTGTGTAGGAGACTAAGTCCTTAGATGGGAGGTAATCCCTGTTAACAGACCAAATGTTGAGAAACAAACCTAAAAATATCATAATCTCGGTCATGTAAGTGAGCTAGACGAGCAGTGACTCCTGTAACCTCTTACTCTGTCTGGCGTAAGGATTACAAAGTGGTAGGGCCCTGCACCTGACAGAAGGTGAAGACCGCTGCTTGAGTAAGAAAAAGATTTAAGAACCATGTGCTACCACATCAGAGTTGCACAGAGGGAGTACAAAGGAAGAATGAACAGAAGTCAATCACTCTACTGTACTATTCAACTCAAGCCTTAGGCTCTGCGATTACCAAAAGTGAAGTACTATTCTGTCTGAAAGGAATGGGTGCTTATACAACATGCTGAGTAGTCACCATAGTCCCAGAGGGAAGGTGTCTGGAAACCTGTGGGTTAAGTCTCTGAAGTAGGATAAGGCACGGGTGGTCTGATGTTGCAGGCATTTGCCCTCATCACCCATGTTCCAAAGAGTTTCCCCAACATGCTTGGAATGGATCTGTGCCCTGACTTCACGAGTTTTCACCCAAGCTGTATGGCTGACTACTATTGGAAATGGAACCTCATCTGATACATCACAAAGCTAGAGAGAAAGATTTTTTTCTGTTTGCCATCTTACTTTTGATAACAAAAGTAAGATGTGTTGTCCTACTTGGCAGCATATTCAACTTTGGGTATAAACTCATCAGGACCACCAGGTGATGCCAGGGAGAGGAACAAAAGCTTGTGTCTCTTGTCAGACTGACAATTCCTAGGTTTTCCCATGTTTTTCCACATACCCAGAGGAAATGAGAGTCCTGTAAGCCATATGACTAGAGTCCAAGGACAGGACAGGTATTATCCTACTAACAATGGGGTTAGGTTCCACAAAACCCATCGTTTGTTGGAAAAATCGTATTCCGAATTTAGCCTAGGCTACACTAGGGTATTCAGTATCATCTATACATATATGGTAGCCTAGCCTACACTATACAGTACAGTATATGCTATACATATAAGGTGTAGTAATTATTAATATCAGCTAATTCTGGAGGTTCATGCACACTGACTTATGATAATTCAACACAAAGGGAAATTGAATAACAAACAAGAATTAGCATAGCCTACACTATGGCATATCGTATACATATACAGTAACCTAGCATACACAATACATGTACAGTGCAGTACAGTAAACACCCCCGTATTCGCGGTCTCACGATTCGCGGACTCACATATTCATGGATTTCTCTGTGGAACATATCTACCCATTATTCGTGGAAAATTCGCACATTTGCGGTATTTTTCCTTGAGAAATATTCACTAATTACTGTATTTTCATCTCATTTTCATGACTAAATGCACTTTTTGTGATAAAACTAGTCTAATGACAGATTTTTTCCTACTAGGAGAATATGTAGCATGGCAAAAATGCATCCCCCAAGAATAGTTCAGCAAAAACACACCCGCATAGCACTAACTCAGCCAGGTCGCTATACAGTGAATTACAGTAAGCATAAATGATCACTATATGTTCAAGTCATTAGCAGAAAGGCACAGTGGGGGATGATGAGTCAGTTACCCTAGACATGAAAAAACTACCTGAAAAGCATGCTAGGTATAGTGAATGCTGAAACGAACTTGGTAGACACTTGCTCTTTTCAGGCAAGTGTCTACCAACTTCATTTCAGCATTCACTATGTCTAGCATACTTACTGGATTATTCCACTAGGTACAAAGTATTTTATTTTACTGGACTACAGCATACCCCGTAAGTAAAATAAAATACTAAGTTGGTAGTAAGTCCATTAAGTTTAGATGCCAGTGAGATGATTAGTGTATAATTTTCCTGCTCCCATTAAACTTTAAGCTTATAAAATTGTGATGTAATGTTGATATATTTTGTTATTTCAGAATCATCACAACCCTGCCAGCAGAATTGTTGCTGGAGGAGCACCATCATCACTTCCTGCCAGAAGACTACCACATCCCCCCCTTACCTGGCCTGAAAGGGTGACCAGTGTCTCCTTAATGGAGTTGACCTGTTGGGTATAAAAGCTAGGCCACAGCTACCACATCCCCAAAACTCCTATTGTGAGGTTGGGGGGGGGATCAACACAAGAGCCTCACATATAAAAATGACAAATGTTGCTGATTTTCATTATTAAAGCCCTTCGTTGGCTAAGTCGGTTGAGCTTCAGACTGTCACCCGATGGGCCGGAGTTCAATTCCCCCGACCGGCTGATGAAGAGTTAGAGGAATTTATTTCTGGTGATAGAAATTCATTTCTCGCTATAATGTGGTTCGGATTCCACAATAAGCTGTAGGTCCCGTTGCTAAGTAACCAATTGGTTCTTAGCCACATAAAATAAGTCTAATCCTTCGGGCCAGCCCTAGGAGAGCTGTTAATCAGCTCAGTGGTCTGGTAAAACTAAAATACACTTAACTTTTCATTACCATTAAAGTAAATGGTTCATACAGCAGTGTAATTTCTTACTGAATATTATCAAAATAACAGGAGCCGTATATGCTGAAAGCTGCACAACTATATTTAAATATTTATTTCATCATTCTGGTGCTGCAGGTTACAGGCCTGTGATAAAAATGAAAAGAAAAACTGTAATATTTAAAAGAATTTTTTTTGGCATAATCTTACTAAACAACACAACAATGCAATTTCCATTCCTTTAAAAAGATAAAACATTGCATGACAGCAACAGAAACTGGTGTAATTTTAATCATTCAGTACAAATGACTAATTGTATTGGCTGTGTCTACAGCATGAAAATTTTACAGTTAACAAATAATTAAACTCACTGTGACAACATATAGCACGATAGCTGTTCTGGAAAAATTAATTACTTAAAACTCTAAATTTTTTTATTATTTTTTTTTTATGAATACCTAGGTACTAGTTTCAATGCAGTCATTTTCAATATATCTGAAATATTTTAGGTCTTTGATATATCTGAGGTGTTTCTTGTGATAATATCAATTAAAATGGAAACTACATCTGAATGTCAATGTAGCTATGTTTTGTTATGCTAAATTTATATCTATTAATCTGTGATAAAACCAACTACTGAAAAGACATATGTTGTCTGGGTTTCTCTCAACAGGAAGAATTTGAGAAATGCATCCACAATGTTCAATGTAGTTAAATTATTGTAGATTTATCTTGAATAATCGTAAAACACTCTTCTTCCTGCAAGTGATTTTCTACCAAGTACTTGTAGGAGCAATCTTCTGGAGATATGAATTACTTCAGAATAGTTTTAAGTCATCATGGCTACTACTGTGACTGATCCATGTGCTAAAACATGTTTCAATGAGATGAATGCCTTTATTGATAATATCAAATGATGCTCTCTGCTCTAGGAGTCATTTTGTTTGATCAAACAGCTGTAAGGTCACTTATTTTTTATAATTTCATCAGGTATTTACTATGCACTGCATTTTGAAAAAAAAAATTTATAATTACCTGCCTCTGTTTAATTAGAATCAATCAGTTTTATAAAGTTATAATATTATGTCTGATGTTTGCTTATCACATTAACCCTTTTGCAAATTTTTTTTTTATATTCTTACACCTACTGCATTAGTATTGACTGATTACCCTTTTGCAAATTTTTTTTTATATTCTTACACCTACTGCATTAGTATTGACTGCAAAAACATTATCACGTATCCATGTAAAACTACTATGATGTTTGGTGATTTTTCTGTGCCTAAAATAATTATTAAATTTTTTATTGGGCACAAATTATTGGTTGGCTAGTTATGGCCCTGTGTTGAATGACATGATCTTAACGGTATACCAGGCATTCTCTGCTGCCTACATCTCGGAGAGAAGAGATTATTCTGGAAATTGGATTCTTCCACTAGGTGTCACTGCTGATGTCTAGATGACAACATGCCTCTGAAAAAAAGTCACTGACCTGGTCAACTGTCGAAATTAACTTTTTCAAGAGCTCCTTACCAACACTCTGGGAACAGGAACGATCTAGAGGATCAGAGACTTCAAGATCCTTAACATCTAATCAAAAAGAAATAAGGTCAGAGATATGACCCTGGTTGCCATATGCCACTTCTTCATTACAATTAAAGAGAAGGTACATGATTCTAATATGTAAGCATCAAGCACAACTAAGGAAAAGTGCCAACCTCCAAGCCTTAGGGACATCATTTGATGATTATGTCTCGTAAGCAATGAAATAATAATACCAAACAACCAGTTTCTCTCAGTTGAACACGGCAGAGAGCTCCAAGAGAACTGTTCTGCGGTAGTCAGTGTGACAGTGATGGGGGAGGGAGAGAAAGCTGGGGTGTGCTCCATTATCAAAAAAGGATGATAAGCCAGCTAGATACAGCCTTGTAACTTAAGTAGCAGCATAGCCACTTACTTCAACAGCGAAAAAACGTGAGGCATCGCTGTGGGTCAGTCATACCCTTTGCCAGTACCTTGGTCTTCCAGCTGAACCTTCACCTCTGTGACTAAGTACAAATTAGCAGTGACTACCGGTAGGTTGAGCTCATGGTTGGTAAGGTCATGTCTACTAGAATACCTCTTAATCTCAAAGTCTAAAGATTCCATCTTGGATTTCTGAAACTGTTCAATTTGAAGATCTCATAAATCCAGATGCCATGATTGTCTTTTAGTTATTTTTATCAGATGCTATACAAGCATGATTCATTCCTTTAACTAAACAAAGCACACCTGCTCGGTGGGTGCCTTTGGTGCATCCCACTACTTGGAAGACGCTGGAATCCTCAGCATAGGTGGTCAGAAATCAGCTGGTTTCCTGTTCAGGGTTGCAAGAGCCAAACTAATCTCTGGTGACAATAAATAGCTCCCCTTCTTCCTCCCTGATGATACCAAATAAGCTGCTTGCAAATATACAACACTAGAAGAATAGCTATGAGGGAGAGATTATACATCAAAACCTTTTTGCATCATGGGCAAAGGCACTCCTTCTAAGAGGAGAGGTTTCCTCTCTGAATCTTGATGCTGACTACTATCAATAAGCTTTTTCTGATATATCTCGGTGGCAAAAGAAATTAACCTGCTCTTGCCAATATCATCCTTGTCGCAAGAGCTAAAAGATTCCTCTAAAGGAAAGTGCAAGCCACTCCTAAAAATCTTGGCAGAAGGCTCAACAACTGACTGCCATCTCCATAGTTCTTGTCATTCTCCCAGCTGTAGTCAGTCACAGCTCAAAAAAGTCAACCTGAGCAGTGATAGTCACTGTCTTCATGTCTAGCGGCATCACAGCTGGTAGTCTTCTGATCAAAAGGCGTGACCTCTGACAAGAAAGATCTACAAAAAGCATGTCAATCTCTAAGAATTCCTCAAAGATGCTCTCAATGGATCTCTGCCTGAATGGCGACCAGTTCATTAGGGATGAGATCTATGACTAGAGGCAAGGAGTGGAATGTCTTATAACTTTGGCTATGATATGGCTACAGCTACAAGTGTGTCACCATCTAAAGAAGAGTGGAAGTTACTGTTGGGGTTAATTTTCCTGGAAAGGCAGCAGTCACTCCAAGAGGAGGCATAGCTAAGAGTCACATGCAAGTTCTCACTGATCTATTGGACAGGCAGAGCGAGACAAAAAAGGTAAGAGTGAAGTGGGCACGGAATAGGCAGCAGGCCAATTAGTAGGTAAGGTACGTACAAAGTTGGCATGACAAGCAGCAGGTCACATCAGCAGCATTTATGGACAAAGCAGATAAGGAGTGGAGCAGAGATGCAAGCACAATGCAAAGATCATGCCAAGACATCATCTGAAGATTGGTAATCCTTCACCATGGCCAGCAACTATAAAAACTCAATTGCTGACTTGGAAACTGATGACTCTGTAGCAGACACATCAGAAGCAGTATCAGCAATAATCTGACAGTCCTGACTGAAACATCATCCTCTGTGAGCATCAAAGGAACTAATCAAGCAAACACTTGCAAGATGTCTCATTAGCTGCTGCACATGAGGAAAGTGTCTGTTGTAAAACATAAATGCATGACTGACCATGCCTGAAAGGTCTTCACAAATATGCTAGGACACAGTGAGACAGTATATACACATAAAATTAAAACAAATTCACATTACTGGTTTATGTAAAGGGAATGGGGCTGAGAAATGGCTGACAATCAAGATGGCACATTCATAGTGAGACTCCCTTTTTCTGTCTAGCAAACAAGGATGGTGGACCTGGGAACACTAGGAACAAATATGTACATACTGTATATGATTAATGAGGTTGTGACAGAACAAGCTACTTTCATATTTTGTACCTATATTCTTAAAACAACAAAGTATTATGAAGTACTCATGGTTTATGAATTAAATACCATTAGTCATTTTCTCTACAGACAATTTGTAGATCATTTCTGACAACAGGGATGACTGAGAACAAAACAAAGAGAAAACTAGGGCTGAAACATTAGATGTTATGAAAACTTGACAAAAATGTAAGGGACAAGGAAAGAAACCTTGATTTATGGGGCATTTCAGTTAGTCAGAATATTTTTTCTTAGATAATCACTTTGTCCATGACTTCAGGACTTGTCCAACAAGTTCTTCCCAAAATTCAGTTTAGTGATACTTAAAAAGTAACTGTCCTCATCTGAGACCTGCCAACAAAGAAGCCTGATATTTTAACTCAAAATATAAATACCTTTTCAGCCTATCAGAACATACACCATGCCAGTCTAGAGTTTAAAAACACAACACATTTTCTTTAAAGTCAACATAAAGAAAGCATGACAAGAATGTTCAAAGATCTGAACATGTGCCAAAAAATTACTGAGTAACTTACTAAATGAAGACTATACAAGTTTGTTACACATGCTTTAAAATGTAATTTCTTGAGTTGCGTTAATAATGACTTTTAAAAAAAATTGGTCAGTTTAATAGATATTCCTGGGATTTTCACTGGAGTGGCTTTGATCCATTTAGGAGAATACAGTTAGCTCTTCTGGTAAGCCAAGTAAGAACATTACAAGAACAGACCACCCCCAAAACATATTAACAAGGTTTAATACTGGTTCTTTTGCAGGATACATTTTATATAACCTTTTTCATGATCTAACAATTCCATATACAGTACAGGAAACTTCACAACTTATCAGCCTCTAATATGGAGCACAATACAACAAAGCACTTAATAATGCACTTACCTAGGTTCTCATCCTTAAAACTTACAGAAAAAAAAAGACTAGAATGAGAACTTACCTGGTTCTGTTTTCTTAGCAGCCCCAGGATACGGTCCAGGTATTGCACTACTTTCGCTGCTTGGAGTGCAACTTTCACCACTTCCATCAAGCCTTAAGCAGAATTTACATTATCAAAATCAAGAATTACAAAAATAGAATACTGTATAGCCTTAACAACTGTTAAAATATGCTTATAATACAAGTCAATAAAGCTTTAACTGTCAATTAAAAAATTACCCCAACGATTACACTTAACATTTTCCAATTATCCCTGTGAGGATCACTGGAAGGTTAACAAATGTAGTCGAGAGAGAGAGAGAGAGAGAGAATTACAGAATATATTTCAATGCAGTATTCATGGCTTGATACTTATAGGCAAAAACTTAAAATATATGATCATCTTAAAAGTATGGTAAGTGAATCCTTAAAATATATGCTCATCCTAAAAGCATTCTAAATCATCTTTATTATCTCATTAACTCTAAACACCAAATCTGATAAAAGAATTTAAAAATTCTTAAATCTATAAGACTTTTATCCTTTACCTATGTTGTTTTAGGAGAGTACAATCACCACCTTCGACAACATTAAGATTGTAGATGTACAGGTATCCATCTGTAGATGCTACCACAACTCTTGGTTGTTTCTGGATTCTGAAATAATACAAAACAAATAAAATAAAACCTGCCTCCTTTCCATTAAAAGCAATCTCTTTTCGAAAGTGTACATGCTTATCATCAATGCAAAAGCTTCTCTGCAGCATCCCTTTGACTGTTAGTGTATTCCTTTTGGTCTCAATTTCTCAATTTCTTGTTCATCTCTTTCAGATTTCATTGCCACATTCGGTATGTGTCATTTGCAATCCAACCTCAAAGACTCCAACAATGCAAACAAATAATTTTTCAAAATATTCCTCTTAATTTGAGTTGATGCATCATAGCAAAGAAATGAAAGTATGTTATCAGGAGAAATCTACAGTACATGAACGTGGTGTGCTGAGCTTATGACATACAGTGTACAGTGTTTACACTTACAAAGATACAACACATCTCACATTTACATTTTTATCAAAATTTATGTATTATCTAATTCTATTAATATCATTATTTCTTAGCAGAGGACAATTTTGTAGCATATTTACACAAACACATAACTCTCTCTCTCTGTAGAGCAAATTTATGACTCCTACATACTGCAAAGAAAAATAACACACAATGTGATTAAACAACCAAGATGGGTTAGTGGGGGTATATTGCTAAAGCAATCAAAGAGAAAGTTTCAGCCATTACAAAAACAGAAATGGCTCCTAAAAATGATAGTTATAATATAAAGAGAGCATTGCATATTGAGCAACAGATAATGCAAAAGCATCTTTTGCAAAGTGGGCAGTAGAAAACCTATCAGAAGTTATGTACCACAAAACCTTTAAGATATAAATGGCAATAGTTTTGGTTGTGACACACACACATGGTTGATCTACTACACGAATACCTGGTTGGCAGTGTGTATACTGGGAAAGAAAGACATCTCTTTAAAATTTCTAACGTGCCAATGGTACATCATGGAACCGGGTCATTAAGAAAGTCGAAAAAATGGAGGAAAATATAAAAATGTAAAATTTGAGTGACAACAAGCCCCTTGAGCTAGATCTTCTCCACCTGAAGATCATTAAATTAGTGAAAAAGGTTGCCCTTACAGCAAAGAAAAGCAGCAAAGGGTTTGAAACTGCAAAATATTGCACTAAAATTTAAGTAGAATTTAAAGGATAAACCACAGAACTACAAACTTATCTATCTATCTATCTACATACATTTTTATACAAGTAATCCTTCAATTATCTGGATAACCATTATCCAGAACTCAGCATTATCTAACACACCCAGACCAGGAACCAAGGCCCCAAAGATATATGATATATATTAATTTCTGAAAATTTGAAAAAAATGCTCTCTCATGGTTGGCAAAGCTGCACAGCCTCAGGAAAATGTTGGTAACATTGCTTACACTCATAAACAGATTGAAAAAGGGTTTTGGGGTTTGGGAGGCCTGGAAAAGTCTCCAAGGTGGGGGAATGGGTTGGGTGATTGAGTGCCAAGGGAGAGAAGGGGCAGTAAGGCTCTGGGGAAGAACTCATTCAGAGAAGGGGTTGTTTTGGAAGGTGGGTGGAGCTGGGGAACAATTTCTCTGATTTGGAAGTGGTGGGGATGGGTGAAGAGGACTGTTTTTATGTTTATAATAATTATATTTTATTAAAGGACCTGTACAATACTGCAATGTAACTTGTAATGAAATACATCAAGCACAAAGATGGTGAGAGAGAGAGAGAGAGAGAGAGAGAGAGAGAGAGAGAGAGAGAGAGAGAGAGAGAGAGAGAGAGAGAAACAACTGAGGTATTTTCTCATTTTTAATTCTACAACCCAAAAGATAAAAGCAATTGTGTGAATAGGGTATGTACTTGCGCACACACTCATTCTCATTCACTGACATCGGTGAACTTGCTAGAACTCATTTGGTTTCGTGTTTTAATGCTTGATATTTCCACATTTTATTAAAGGATATCTACTCTACTGTACTGTAACAAAGCGGAAAAAACGAAGGAGATACATGGCAGAGAGAGAGAGAGAGAGAGAGAGAGAGAGAGAGAGAGAGAGAGAGAGAGAGAGAGAGAGAGAACAACAACTGTTGTCACTGAGAAACATCATAGCTACTAAACATGAAAACACAGGATGTTTTACACAAACACTGTTTCCATGATAGGGCAAAATAAGTAAAACAAATGAAATATGCCATACTGTATTTACTTGTGTACCATTTGATCTCTCCTACAACCCCTCAAAATTTTGTCCTCAAGACATGATTTCATCATATACACATCTCATGTCATGCAAGGTGCATTTTTCATAGCCCAGATAACATTAGACTAACCTCTTTACCTCAGTAATCCCATCTTGTTAAATAAATAACCATCTCTTATAATTAACAACCACTTACCAAGGAACTAACATAAACAACATCACATATGACATAAGGAAATGAATCAGGAAACAGCTGTTATGCAACTTTGAGAGACTTTGCTGTAACAAAGTATACCTGTTTTACATTTTTGTACAAAAATAAAAACATTAAGTCCAGGAATACATTCGTTTCTTTTAGCAACTGAAAACTATTCTCTTAATTCTTTCACTAGCAGGCTCAATCAGCTAATTCTGAGAACACAGACATTAGTCAATACACATGGAGGATAGGTTTTTTATATAAATTACGATAATATAACATAATAATAATACTGAATAAATGGATTCAGTTAGTAAATTATTAGTTTCATTACCATACCTTTACCTTAAATACAGCTGCAATAGCCTATTTGGCTTATGCAAATAGATACTGTGAGTGTAACACCTGGCCTAGGTCAGTAGTTCACACATAAACACACTGTATCTCCTGTATGGTAATATGGTAACTGCTGTTAAGAAGGTTACTTTATAAAAATAAATTAATGGTCATAAAACCACGGTAGGCTGTGGGTAAACACAGACAGGCTACCTACCTACTGAATTGTGCCATTTATGAAAGAAAAGAAAAAGGGATTTCATTTGTTTTTAGTGAATGCATGCAGTGTACAGTCACCACCCTACTTAAGAACATTCATACAGTATTAGGAACATTCAGAGATACAAACAGACAGGGTCACAAGTTAAAATTGTGTTTGGAGTGCTCCCTTTTGTCACCCTTAAGCTCAAATTTTACTCTGTGTGCCTGTTCTACCAGTAACAACTTTTGCAAAGAACAGAAGAAAACTAGGAAGAAGAAGAAGCTGTTCCTTTAACCCCTTCCCTGATTATACCGAATAATCTTGTGATTAACTACCATGTATTTTTCTTACAATCATGAGAATGCTCGTTCATACTTCTATATTCTACTTATTTCTATCTTCCTGATTTAACTCATCTCTTTGATGAATTCCCATTTTCTATATTTCCTCTCCCCATAGATAATGTTCAGTATGTATTTGTGTCCATAGATTGCAGTGTGTATTGTTACATTCTGAACTTCCAATGTCAGATGCTGCTCCTGTGAAATTCTCTCCATGTTCATAACTTTCAAAGCATGGAAAAAATATTAAATTTTTAATGTTGCATTAATCTAAATTTTATTTTCTTCTTTTTACCTCTCCAACATCCAAAGTAATCCTTTATAATACTGCCCGATTTAAAAATACAGTGAAAACAGTAAAATCTACGACTCCCAGGTTAACTCAGAAATGTAAACATCAAATAAATTATGCACTACATACTGACAATAGACTTACAAACAATTCAAGATATAAATGGCCGTCCAGAATGTAACTCATTCTTAAGTCGGGTAGTATTTGTATTTTAATACATACAGTATATGGGAAAAAAGGTAGATAATTGCCTACTGCATAAATTTTCCAGTTTAAACTGTAATGGTTGTTGTTTATAAGCATATTGAGTGCTTACACTTATGTGGTATTGACAAGGGTAGGTGAGGAAGGGTACAGAGTTGCCCGTGAACATCCCTAGATTTTTGTGTGTGTTTTGTCATTATCAGATGGCCCTGTGGTCTGTTAATCCCAATAACAGAAGGATTACATATATATATATGTGTGTGTGTGTGTGTGTGTGTGTGTGTGTGTGTGTGTGTGTGTGTGTGTGTGTGTGTGTGTGTGTGTGTGTGTGTGTGTGTGTGTAAGTTAAGGATGAATCAATCCATCAAAAATTTCACCAATGTTAGCCATATCATAAGCCTACACAGAAGGTTCCACTGCAAGATGAAAGCCTCTTACATACAATCATGCATCCTGGATATTATAGCCCCTCTATTTCAGCCCTTTTATCACCCCGTCAAAGTATGACTTTTTATTTTTCTTTCTTCTTTCCCAATGAACTTATGAATTATACTCTTTCCACACACTGTTTATCCTCCATTCTTTCAACTTGACCAAACTACCTAATCCCACTAATCTTGTATACTATTAATCTTTTATCTACACCATCTTCATATCACTAAATTTCTCATCTTCAGAAATAATTCACTCAACAGGTTTTACCTTTTGTCCCTCTTTTGTATTCAACATCTACTCATCACCTCTATATATTCCAGCTCTTTACTTTTCACAGACATTCCAAATGTATTATTCATGAGTGTAAATAAATATAACATTTTTTTTCCTTATGCAATGTAGTATGCAGCATACAGTACATATATACTTTCTGGTAAATATTCATCAAAGCATTCTAATTTATCTGAAAGTTACGTAATCTATTAAAGTGCCTTTAAGGCTAAAGTTAAAAATTTTTTACAAATTTCTATAATCTATTAATATTATAAATTTCTATAATCTATTAATATTATAAATTTCTATAATCTATTAATATCAGTCAGTATTTACACTTCTCCACTAGCATATACAAGCAGTCCCCGGTTATCAGCAGGCTCAGGTATTGGTAATCCGGTTTTACGTCGCTTGTCTAGCAACAAAAATCGCTGATTTCCGCTGATCGGCGCCGATAACTGGGTATTGGCACCAATACATACCTAACAGAGGCGCTGATAAACGAAAATCGGCGATTTTCGGTTATCACCACGCCTTCAGAACAGAAGCCCTGCCGATAACCGGGGACTGCCTGTATAGGTCAAAGACATAATTTCCTAATAAAAAAAGGATAAAAATGAACAGTAATCATTAAAATAAATTATAATTTTACACATTGCATTACCATCTGCTGTGACGCATACAAAATTCATCCAAGATAAATTTTGTCACTTCATGTAATAATTTCTTAGTAGTATTTTCCCAAGTCACACTAACCAAAACAAAGAAATAAGAGTACTCACGTGGTAATGGCACAAACATTCCGAACTCCCTGAAAAGGTAGAGTGATGGTTGCAAAGGCTCTGCCCTGACTTAACATATCTGTGACAGGTGCAGGTAGGTAACTCGCAGATGCCGTCACAGCCTTACTCATCCACCCCATGAGGCCTTGCTGTTCTTCAACTACCACTCTTTGCCTGGATAATGAACACAACAGTTTACATTGTCAATCTTCCTGGTTCAAAAGAATTTTAATAATAAAAATTTCAATTTTTAAAACATGATGAATACAGTTTTATAAAACCAAAACTACAGCAATCATTTGTTGGAATGTGGTTATTACAGCAGAAAAAACTTCTGTGATGGACCAGTGCTATTTCCTCCTCACAATATTCTACAAAATTAGGGAGTGAGACTGACAGCTTGGTAGGCAGACACAATGTGGAATTAAGATTTTAAAATTAAAAGTGCAAACATTATTTGAAAACTTCATATACCCCTGCATATATTAAAATAATTGCATCTTTACACTAATACCAATAGTTTAATCATATTTACAAGGGTAACACCCAATAATTACATTACTGTTAAAAGGATGATAAAGATATATCTGTCTGCTTACATAACTCCTTTTCTTAAAGAGACAAGGAAAATTCTTTTCTGAATTCGTTAACATTAAACTAGTCTTATCTTACAATAATACCCTCAGTTTCATAATATTTAAAAGAGGTGACAACCAATAACTATATTGCAATAATATTAAAAGATTGTCACCCACTGAACTTATCTCCTGACTGGCTGTCATGGACTCGTACTTGTAAAAAAGTCAGTCTGTTTCATCCTGGTGTGCGTTCTGCTCATCTGATGGGCATACATGGCTCACATCCAAGTGTTTCTCATTTTTTTCCTGGCCACTGGAATGCTATTAACCACGAACCAAAAGCCACTTGCTCCACAGGGAACTGTGCAATGCAAACCACTTTTTGCCTGTTGGGGTGGCACATACAGTACCATCTACCATAGACATAGTCCTTGCAAGGCATAAAGATGAATTTGGGTAGTTGTCCAATATGAGCTATATATGCAACACACTCCTGGAAGCAAGTCTAAAAAATTATAGGGTTTGGTCTTAAGTATCCTTTCGGGTTCAGGGATTCGGTAAGAGTGCAGGGGGTGATGCATCTTCCTAGCAGAACTATGGCAATGTTTGTGTTCCCACCCCATCCTGAGCAGATTCCATACTCTGCCAAACTTGCCAAGACACTGGGACCCTTGATCTTCCTTTAGGGGCACCACCCTTTTTTCCTTGTATAAAAAGTCCTCACAAGGAGATCCAGGCTCTCCCACACAACAATCAATCCAACATTCAGGAGGCTCCAACAGGGACCCCACCTCTTTCCCTTTTTTTTTTTTTTCTCACATGAAGAGGAGCTTTCCCAGGCTTTTTCATGGGACAATCTGATGTTGAGAAGGACCCAAACATACACACCACCTCCTCTCCCTGATATTCCTGTTCTTTCTATGGTTCCCTGTCCTCTGCCTGAGACTCCAAGTGGCAGCAATCTAGTTATCCTAGCCAAACCCATCCAGATAGAGATACCAACTGAGGCAATTCTTGTGGGTGTTTGGTGTGGGTTTAGGAAGGAGATCCATAAGACCTTGCTAAGCATCACAAACTTCAAGATACTGAGCACCATTATATGCAAGATGCTCCTGAAGATTCCCATCAAAATTCAGGGTAGTCTTAGATCAGGCAGTCCCCAGTTAACAGCAGGGGTTCTGTCCCCGGCCGAGCACCACTAACCGAAAATTGCTGCTAAGCAAAAATCGGCAATAATAGCGCCCAAAATCCCACTTAATGGTGCCATTCAGCGATAATAGCGCCAAAAACCCCACTTAATGGTGCCATTAACTGGAGATCAGCGCCAAAATCCCCACTTAATGGTGCCGTTAACTGGAGAATGGCGCCGAAAACCGGATAACAACGTCACTAGCTAAGCGCTGTAACACCAATATGCCATTAACCAATGCCACCAGTAAGTGGGGACAGCCAGTACCTAACTTGACACAGTTACAGTGACATTTTCAGTCCTCAGAACAAAGACAAAAATGTTCTCCAAGGCAATCAAAGTTGCAATGAGTAATCTTGCAGAGAATGTAAGGTCCTTGGGGCATGCTAACAAATAGCCCAAGGCAAAAACTTTGAGCTGGTCATTTAGGCCCTCATTAGAATCTTACTTTGACTCCCAGAGGAATGCCCCTCCTGCTCCTTTAGTAATGACAAGCTTGGACTCTGACCTCACCAGGCTGAGAGGATCAAGGGAGGATCCTTGCATGAGTTTCTTTGACTCCTGTTGTCTCCTTAATTGAATGGTACAATTACAAACCAGCTTTGCTTAAGATGTCACGACTATCTTCCCATCGATGGTCCTCTTTTCTTACACCCTACCACTAAAGCCACTCTCTCAACAAAGGCTCAGAGTTATCTTAGTGTCCGTAACTTAAAGGCAGACCCCCATGTCCCAGGATGTCCAAAAGGTGGGGATTTCGCTGGCTTTCTGCAGAGCAGTTGATCTTGAAAAAGTTTCCAAGTTTACAGGGTAGTCATCACAGACAGTGTCCCTCAAACATTAATGCCATTAGAATGAAGAGGCTTAACTCCTTCCTCTGATCCTTTGCAATGCAAAGACCTGCTCCTGCTAGGAGTGCTATTCCCTGGTTTCTTGAAAGAGGTTCTTTGACTCCTGTTTCTCCTTCATTCACTGGTCCAACTTCGAAAACGACCCACCCAGCGTCAGGAGCCCAAACCTGTGAGCTCAATTCTCCTACACAGGGACAAGGCTTCATCACCTGCATGCCTAGCCATCATTTGCTGCTGTCCCCTGTCCTGTCATTCCTGGCCAAGAATGAACTGTTGAAGAGAAAAGTCACTAATTTTCTGCAGGAATTCAGTATTACAGATAAGATGTTTTGGCCAGTCCAGTTTCTCCAGCATTACAAAGATGTCATGACTACCTTCCCACATGGTCCTCTTTTCTTACACTCTACCACTGACAAGCTGCTCTCACTGCCAAGGCTCAGAATTATCTCAGTGTCCTTAATTAAATATGCAGACTCCAACTGCTTCCCTAAGTTGCATGATGTCCAGAGGGTGGGCACCTAGCTGGCTTTCTTTTAAAATAGTTCCCAGGTTTAAAGGTGTTTATTACAGACAGTGTTCCTCAAACATTTCTGCCATGAGGATGAAGAGGTTCAACAGTACCGCCTCTCAGCAGTTGGTAGGATGCATCCCTGGTCCCAGTCTCCTAGTATAAAGGAGAGAGAGAGAGAGAGAGAGAGAGAGAGAGAGAGAGAGAGAGAGAGAGAGAGAGAGAGAGAGAGAGAGAGAGAGAGCTGATGCCATGGTACTTCTGGGATATTGCTGGGACAGTGCAGTTATCCTGCACTCTATCCTTTCATGGTTAGGTAAGTCACTAACTGTCATATAGTTAACTCACAGGCATGTTCTTTACCCTTCTTTATTCATTGTTAATTCCTAAAGGAGATCCTAAGTAGAAGATATGACTTTACCATGAACCATTTTAAATCAAGGCAGCGAGAATCCTTTCTCACTTGTCACAAGTCAATTTCTTTCATATGCTCCTTTAAAGACAAGCAGGAGCTACAATACCAAAATACAGGTTTTTCCATAGGATAAACCTATTTTCGATAGCCGCTGTAAGTCCTCAAACTCACCCACCTATTTTCCCAGAAAATGTAAATTTTCAAGATAAAATTTCTTATTTAGATACTTAGCTACTGTTCAATTTGTTTATTTCTCTTGCGCCGATAGGGAGTTGTCATTCAAATTGTCATTCAAAAAAAAAAAAGAAGAAGATTGCTTGGCTGACCCAGAACACTGTCTAGTTCACCTGCTGTTTCTCCACCAGGTGTGTTCAAATGTTTTAAGCTCTAGTCACAATTCTCCTTGACAGCCCACTAAAATGTGGGGAGGCTGGGCAGGATGTCAATTTATAGTAGGTATGTATCCAAATAAGACATTTTATTATGAAAATTTATATTATTTGGGATGAACCTTACCTACTGTCAAATTAGCTGATTCCCACATTGAGAAAAAGGTGGAGAGTAGTGCAGCTAGACAAAATTCCACTCAGCCAAGCAAGCTAAGAGCTTCTTGTATGAAACCCAAAACCATTCTTACCTGATCTGGAATCCTCTCTAGGTAATACTGCTGCCAGAAGGTGGACTCCATTCACGGTGCAAGGCCCTCATGTGTGTGTGTGTGTGCAGCTAAGAGTAGCCTTGCGGAAAAAACCGCTTCTTCTTCAGGCAGCATGATAGAAGTGGCATGACTGGACCCCTGTGCCTGGGTCCAAAAGCCCTATAAAGCGACAGCCACTAAAATAAATACAGTACCTTTATGATACAAAGGTACTATGCTCCTATACAAAATATGTACCTTCATGCTCCCCAAAATATTAAAACTCAAGATTTAAAACAAAGAGCTTAAAGGATTGCTCTTTCTTCGTTTCAGGAAAAGACTACTCACTACTAGTAGTGGGACTAAGGGTTTAACTGTTTTCAAACATGATTCTGCATACTTACGGTAGAGAGCAGGCAAAACCAAATTGCACTTCTACTGCGCCACATTGATCTCAACCTCAAGCGACAAATTGTCATAACACTAAATGAGGTTGCAACGGCTCTCACATTATGAATGTTTACCTTCAATAAAGATAACAGATATGGAGCTGGTTCTCATGCACTAACCCAGAGTTTCCCAAACTTTTTCAGGCTGAAGCCCCCTTGGCTTCCAGATGGATTCCTAGCGCCCCCTCCCCCGATACACACACGCAGTATTATTATTTTTTTGGGGGCAGTTTGTTAACTTCAAATTGAAAACAACAATATTAAACTCGAAGATGTATTTCACAAACAATACTTAATTTAGTAAACTTGGTCTTCACAATTACTGTTAATGGGATGGGTGTGCTTGGCGCAGGGATATCAGTTTCTCCACATCAGGCTGGAACTCACTAAGAAGTCGTAGATCCCCACGTTCGGTAATTTTAAGTCTGTTTTTTTTTTTTTTTGCTTTTAATTGCTTAAAATTAAATGCTCTTAATGCCACCCTGTCGCCCCCAACCACCCCCTTTTGCCTCACCGCCCCGATATCAATCCACCACCCCAGGGGCGCACCAAAGGTACCCACTTTGGGAACCACTGCACTAGCCTAATCAAATATGTCACCAAAAACCTTGTGTTCTTTGACAAAGACGTTCTAGGTTTCTAAAACCAAAAAACAGGAGGTTAACTTTGCCTCTTCCAGGCCTAATCTTTGACAATGACATTCTATGTTTTCTAAAACCACAAAACAAAAGGTTAACTTTGCCTCTTCTAGGCTTAACCTTTGACAAAGACATCTAGGTTTTCAAAACTACAAAAGAAAAGGTTAACTTTGCCTCCTCCAGGCTTAACCTTTGACGAAGATGTTCTAAGTTTCTAAAATTGAATATCTTAAGTTTCTAAAATCACAAAACACAAGGATAACTGCCTCTTCCAGGCTTAACCTATATAAGTAAGTTTAATTGCCCCAACAGGACGGAGAAGTTTCCTCTTCTTCCCCACTAAAGAGGTTAAACTGGAATTCTCACAGTTCTCTGAAAAACTTAGCCTTAACATCATTCTCAGCTCTAAGGCAAAATGATAAAATAGCATTCCCTTTACAACAGCCTTAAGGTGAAAGCTTGCAATAAATTTCTTTTAACTGCCAATAGTGCTAAATAAAAGAAGGTTTCATAGTAAATAAATCAATGAAACTCATTCCAGAGGTTCACAAGAATCTGGAGATAAAATTTAGACCTGCAGCTAAATTCTAGGAGACTGATACTGAGTTGAAGGGCTTCAATCTCAACTGATCTCAACACCTTAAGGTGCTGATCATCAACCAGATCTAACAGCACATGACACAATACCAAGGAAAGTATGGAATGATAACCTTGAAAGCAGACAGCAAAAAAATCTTACTACATCAAAGAAACCAAGGAAAATTTGATGTCTACAAGGCTCCAGGTGCTGAAAATTCCTCTAGAACGGCAGCCTGAACAAAACACAAACCACTGCTTCTGACACAAGACCACGGTTGTTTTCCACATGATTAAGGAGAGAACACAGGATACCTTTGAAAATCCCCTTATCGGGAGGAGACAGTCAAGAATTTACCTACAAGTGGTACGTGTGAGATGCAGAAGTTAGCAGAAGTGCAAGGAATTCTGCCGTGTGAGTCAATTTCCCTTAACAGAAAAGTAAGAAAGACATCGACCGAGAGAGCTAGAAAGTTAAAAAATATTTGCTCTGAGGCTATAAGGGCTCTACAGGAAGAGTCACTAAGCAATTCTTGAACTTCAAAATTGCTCAATACTTCCTTATAGTAGATAGAAGGGGAAGGCCTATGAGTCTTAATCAGGCCAAACTTAAAGAAACACATCCACTGCTCAAGCCTGGAGGCCCGCAAGGAGTAGTAATCGACTGATGGTTAATGTTCATCTGCATGCTAATAAGTCTACATTTGAGCGCTCCTCTAATCCCACAGGAACTGTCAAACTTGCCGATGTAAAGGTCACTCTGTGGGTAGTTTGTTCTTTCTGAATCCCCAATCGCCAAAAACACTGTCCTTCCACAGAATGAATTATCAAACCAATATCATGGTGTTCATTTCACTCAAAGAAGCAAACTTTCCACTATGAGTTTGCTCCTGACCAGGGATAAACCTGCTAGGCATCTTTGAAGGTCTTTCCACTGCCCTGACATCTAGTAAGTTTACCAGGTGGTGTTGACCATTCTATGTTGTATGTAAGAGTAATGACGCTAGTCAAAATTCTTTGCTTTGTGTTACACAACAAGAGGGAAAAAACAAAACCTGGACATAGGTTTACGAACAAAATGGTCAACTCTTGGTTACAGAGTTCCTCCTACAGAACTTGGCAACAATGATGGTCCTGGATTACTTACAAATTCAATGAACATTAGCTGTAAGTCATCTCTTGTGCCGACACTAAGCCTCATTATTCTGACAAAATCCCCAGTGAAGCCATGTTTCCTAATAAAGGAAGCCCTTACCACTCAGGAAGCTTCCTTCAGGGCTAAAATTCTTCAAGAAGCAAGTGCCTATTTGTCTCCTGACAGACAAGCCTGCAAATTCAAGTATCATTGCCACACCACTAGATAAGAATGAGGAAGTTAGGGAAGTCAACCGAAAATCATAATGCACAGAGACTGAGCCACGTGAAACAACTGTTGACAGAATTGGTCAACTGGAACCAGTGACACAGTAGAAAAGATTTCTAGTTCCTAAAAATCGACACCATCCACCTATGGGCAACAAATTCCCTGTGAATACTTATAGAGGCACTGTACATGAGTCAAAACAAAGCACCTTGACCAGCAATACCTCCTCTGTAAATACACCTTGAAGGAACTTGCGTGACTGAGGATGTATAGATATGAGAAAATGTCTCCTGCACACCCACCAAAACATCTGATCTTTCTTTTTGGAAAGTCCCTAAAACCATGTTGGAAAAACCAAAAGCATGGGGACAGACATGTAAAGTTATTCAGTCTCAATGTGTCCACTAATGGCCACCAATCTCCAGTTGTTTATTGAGCTAGGAAAAAAAAAAGTCATAGGTAAAAACCCAGTGAATTATCCCCTGGTCAATTTCATTCACTCTAATTTACAACTTCCTAATAGAGAAAGTGGGACTTCTGCTGGAGACAAAGGAACAGCAATAGGAGACTAAACCAGTAGGGGATAACCTAAAAGGAATCATAACTCCTTTACTGCCTCCACCATGTGGGGCTCTGCTCCTAAGTCTCTTCATTGCATGCCAGGAGGCTTGCAACTGGCCATCTACCAGAACCTGAGGGCTGAACTTACCCTCGAAAGGTATAAAACAAGACTTGTACCAATATATCCTCCTTTATCACCTTCACCTGTGCAGCATAAGCTTTTACTGCAGATAGGAGCATAAGTGTTCTCACTTCTTCCATACCGAGTTAGTACAGGAATGAGAACAATAGCCTGCAGTCTCAGAAATGAGTTAAAAACTAACGCTATTCATCGCTAAACTCCTGCAAGGGCCAAAAACCCTTAAAGCTGGCTCCACAAACTCTCTAAGCTGGCACCAAAAACACACTAAGCTGGAGCCAAAAATGCACTAAGTTGGCACCTCAACCTCTCAAGCTGATGCAGAGAAGCAAAATACTGAGCGCAAGTTCAATAAAAGATGAAAACTTCAACAATCTAAACAGAATGTTTCAGCAAGTCCAAAGCACTTATCAGTCTTGAGTTTGTCTCTTCACAGGAAAGAGAAAAGAAAACTGAATATTCTACCAAAGGCTGTTTAAGTGCCGATTAAACAGCTGTATCCCAAGAGGCGGACTTGGCGACCTCATAAAAAACCAGAAAACAAGCCCTGCAGACCTAAAGGGAGCTTCATGCACCTGAGTATCAGAAAAGTTATGAAACAAGCTCTAATTGAAGGAGAAAGCTAGGGCTTTCTTCTCCAAATACTTAAAGGGCGCCAAAATGCTCGAAGACAAGCGAGACCTATTCTCTTTGTAGTCTCCTTCCTCAACTAAATGGGGATACAGCAAACACAAACATCAACACTCAAGCAAACGCCAATCAAACCGCAGGAGATCCTCCGATTCAAACTCTTGTTCCGTCAGATAGCGACAGGAGGACACAGCTGCCAGGTACTGCATCGCATCCACAACTCGATGAAAGGGAGACAGTCTGAAGCGACTCAGCTGAGTCCACACAAGTCAGCTACATGAAAGAAAATGAGGTGCCAAAAGAAAATGGGGAATGTTGGGAGGCGGGGGGAAGAGGAGCTAAAACAATTCTCCCACCTCGTCTGAAAGCAAGTTAACATATTCAAGAGCATTCCCATCTGATGCATCTTTTGAAAGCTATGTAGCTAGAATAATATGTAGCTTGCAAACAACAGAAGATACTGTAACTACGGTAGATTTGGAAAGAGAAATATTAATCGAAGCAGAAGTAAGAGATTTGCCGATAGCCGAAGAAAAAGCATGCAAAGAATGAACAAGTGCATTTTGACAGAGAAGGGGAATAGGCTAGCAGACAAGGATTTAAAGATTAATGTTTACTAAAACTATCTTTTGGCTAACCCATTATACGAGACAATGAGCATGAAAAACGGAGAGAGAACTCAAAAATAACTGCCTTGAGATGGATATTAATATGTATATTATACTAATTTTAAATATAGTCAATAAGACTGTGAAAACAGACAAGTAGGTATTGGAGAGCACAGAACCCCATCACCCCGAGAACCAACCTGGTTCCCTGGTAGCTGACTCTTTCACAAAGCCCCACTATCACAGGACAATCCAAGGCTCAGGCTATGAACAGGCAAGGACACCAACACCTTACTCCTAACAGGGGAAGGCGAAAAAGAATGCACACTATGGGGGGGATTCAGAACAGTTCCCTGTCATGAACTCAGTTAAACTTATAATAGAACTTAAAATAATGTTACCATCCTGTTCTAACTTCTCAATACGCTTTTCCTGAACCGGAAGGGGAGCAGAAGGTAGAGCTACAAAGGAAGTCTCAATACAGCACTAGCACTATCAAAATGCCTAGCCTGAGTAGGGATAGCTACAGATGAAGGGACACTAACTAACTGCTTTCGCAATCTACCAACTTCCTTTCTTCCTATATCTGACAAATTTAAGCATAAAGTCCTCAGACCAATCCCTACATTCACAACTAGTTTCGAGATCACACTCTGGTACAAACTGAATGTAGATCTACTGTACTTCAAATTCAACATCACACTTACACAAAAATCATTCCTACATAGCCTGATGATATTGGTTTTGCTTCCAGTGGAAGACATCCTAGGAAAATGCAATTACAATACCATAAACAGGTGCAAAACAGCCAAACTTCACAGAATACCAACAATTGCCTATATGCAATGGCGGCAAGGAGAATTCTGACTAGAGCTTAAAACGTTCGAACACACCTGGTGGAGAAACAGGTGAACTAGACAGTCTTCTGGGTCAGCCAAGCGATCTTCTTTTTTGTTTGAATGCCGACTCGCTTATTGGTGCAGGAAGTATACCGTAAGCTAATTTAACAGTAGGTAATGTTCATCCCAAATAATAAGCATAGAAGTCCTTTGTGGGTATTTCCTTCCACTGACCTAGTTGCTGTGGTGATAGGATAAAGAGCCTTCCTGCCATGAGTCCATTTATATACCAACAATGGCATTATACTAGACAAGTTATGAGAGATCAGTTGTCTGTCTCATGAAGCCCCAGTGGGGCATGAAGGGCAACACTGCACTTGTTTAGCACATGTAGTCTTCTGCATTAAAGTGGATGTCATGTTTTAACTTGAAGTTTTGAACATTCCCACATTTAGTGGGTTTGCAGTAAAAGAAAAGGGCAACTACTTCACCAATATGCCCTTGTCTGTCTTAGTTGTGTTAGATTTGAGCCGCACTGGTAAAAGACGAAGTGACCTGTCACTGGCTATTCTTCTAAACAAATAGTAACAGGATATCATGTAAATAATATCCAACAAGCTTGTGAGGTTTTGGTCATTTTCTATCCTAATCACTCTATTATACTGGTAGTTTCCTCTACCTAGTGTGAGAGGTTAACTTCCAAATGCTTTGCCCGTTATTTTTATGACGCTTCCAGAAACGTGTAATTCTTGGAAGCTCTGGAGAAGCAGACTCCTTGTTAAAAGCAGTTGAGTGTTAGTTCATATTATATCTATGCATTTGGAACATGCACAAAAAGCCTATTTAGAAGACTATCACAGCCACTAGCTACCTCACTGATTAGTACTTGAAAATTATCTGGCAAAACAATTTTAAGAATGAAAAGTTAGGTGAAAAAAGGGTAAAAAGAACTAAAACTATTGGTTGCAGCTTTCACAGCAGAAACCCAGAAAAAACTGATGAACTGGGAGATAAACAACGTATATTTTCCCTAGCAAGCTGTCTAACCCAGCAGTTCCTTCATAATTTGAACATAGTCTCTTTATCAAGATCAGCAAAATAAAAGCAAAACTGTGAAACATGAGGTTTGTATTTTGTACACACACACACCATTTTCAAAGCATTGTAATAAGAGCGCCCAACCACAAACTCTTCTCCTCCCACAAAGGAAAGGTAAGTATGGAAAAGTAACAAACATAAGGAATACTATAAGCTCAGGCTCTATACGAGCTTGAGCATATTTCCCCTTCAACTTGACTTACGTGTCTTTCACTTCTTCTAATTTGAATATATGTACGGTTTCTGTATTTGACGATGAAATAAGGAAAAGAGAGTCTGGTGAGAATGCTAAAGAGAAAATTGTAGCACATCGCTTCATTCCCCTTCGAAGCTCATGCAACCGAGCGCCATCAGTGATGTTGAATACCCTAATGACTGTTCCCTTTTCTGAAGCTGTGGCAATCTGGAAGTCAAAAATAAAATTCTTGTATATCAAAAATTACTATCAATGAGCCACTACCTACCAGCAATATTTACAGCCATATTCAGGCTGCCTACAGGGTTTATGTTTATTCTACCACAATGGTCAATTCAGTGGTCCAACAAAATTTTATCTTAAAAATGAGATACTAGGTAGACTGATTATTTGTCTGTCACTTGAGTATTATGACTATTATACAATAACTTTCATATATACATGCCTCAGAATATAGTAGCTACTATATGTTAAATCCAACACAACATTATGATGCAGAACACAAAGATATAAACAATGTAAAAGAGAAATGATACATACCTTCGTACCTGAGGCATTAAAGGCAATGGCAGCTAATGGACTGTCATGAGCTGGAATCATTGTTTTAGCTTGCTGCAAAAAAAAAAAAAAAAAAGGGACACTTTACATTTAACTACTGTACAGTACTTATGTAGGAACAGTTTTGCATGTCATACAAAGTGGATCCATACAATAGAATACAGCAGAATATAGAATTTGTGGGGAATTGTGACTAGCACGCAGTGTCATGGGTTTCAATCAGGAAGAGTTGAGGAGAATGAATGATACTGAGAAAGAGTAATAAAGTATTTGACTTCGGTGAGTCATCATATAAGTCAAAAGGAGTAATGGAAATACCAGTGATATTGAAAAACAAAAAGTTTTATTTGAAGACAGAAATTTTGCAGGGTGATGTACCATGGTTAACAGGTAAGAAAACCATGAGTAAAATGGGTATGACTATAAATTTAAAAGAAAATTGTGTTAAAATAGAAGTGTTAGGGAAAATGAAGGTAAAGTTAAGAGAAGACAAACAGGGCCACTTAAGAATACCAATTTTGAGGAGGAAGGTAGAAGAAGAATTGTTGCTGGAGGGATGGAAGGGAAAGATACTAAGGGAAATTAAAGGTGAAATGATGAAGTTACATCTACAATTTGGTCACAGAAGTGGAGATAAAATATGGAATTTAACAGAAGAAGCACAGTGGAGAGATGGTTTGAGAGAGAAAGAAAAAGAGGAAATAAAAAAGTTACTAACAGACTTAATTGCAAGTTGTGAGGTATGTAAAAGATATAAAAGAAACCCAGCTAAATCAGTAATGGGATTTTCTTGGAGTAAGTCATTTAATAAAGTTGTAGCAATGGATGTGGGAGAGATAGAAGAGAGAAAGTTCTTGGTAATGGTAGATATGGCAACAAGGTATTGTCAGGCTTTTTGGATAAAAGACAAGAAACCAGAAACTATTATAAAGACACTTTTTGACAGGTGGTTTGCTATATTTGGAGCACCTTCTAAAATATTATCCGACAATGGGGGAGGATTTTATTCAAGTATTAGCCACAGCATCTGAATCTCCATGGAGCAATGGATTGTGTGAAAAGACGGTAGGCATAATCAAAGAAAGCTTAAGAAAGATGAAAGATGATGAGGAAGTGGATTGGCCCAGAGCATTAAGATGGGTAGTGAGTGCTAGGAACTGCTTAATAAATAATGGTGGTTTCTCCCCTAACCAATTAGTATTTGGGAAAAACCCTTCTTTGCCAAATTTAATGGGAGAAGAAAGTTCAATGGGAGAAGAAAGTACCTTTCTTTCTGCAAGCAGAGAGAAAGGTATGGAAGAAAGCATGGTAAGGGATACACTGAATGAGTCTTGTAATAAGAATTGCTTTAAACAAAAATATAAGAGAACATAAATTTGAAGAAGCAGTAGTGGGAGGCAAGGTATTCTATAAGAGAGAAAATGAAAATCAATGGAGAGGACCTGCTCAGGTAATGGGAGTATCGGATAAAACATTAGTGGTTAAACATGGGGATTCTCTAAGAGAAGTAGCCAGAATACATGTTACTAGGATTCAAAGACTATCACCAGAAAACGAAAAGATACCTAAAATAGACAAAACACACACTGTGAAGGATGAATCCCTTGCATCAAAGGAAGGGAATACAGACGGGCAGGAAGGACAGATGATGATAATGGGCTGGAGAAGGAATGCAGATATAGAAGACACTACAGAAAGAGATTTGGCAGAGGAAACACTGGAAGATGAAGGGGAAAGTGAGGTAATAGAAGAAGAAAGTGAGGTAATAGAAGATGAAAGTGAGGTAATAGAAGATGAGTTCATAGAAGAGGTACCCAAATTCAGAAAGGGAAACAGAGTTAGGGCTATAAACAAAAATACAGGACAAGTAGAAGAGTGGACTATATTGAGTCTTGCAGGAAAAAGATCAAGCAAATCTTGGGCTGATTCATACAATGTACAAGACTCACAGTCAGGTGACAAGGGATGGGTTAACTTAAGAGATTATAGTCATGTAGAAAAAACTGAAGATGAAGAAGAGGTTTTGCTGGGATTTGAAAATGGAAGTGTAATTGAAGCTAAAGAAAAAAACTGCAAAGTTGGAGGGAAAACAAGGTATATGAGGAGGTAAACGACATTGGACAAAAAGCTATATCTACAAGATGGATAATAAATGAAAAGGTAAAAGGGGGGAAAGGCTATGTAGAGCAAGACTGGTAGCTGGAGGTTTTGAAGAAGAAACAGTCAAATGGGAAAAAGATGCAATGCCAAAATTTTTAAATTTTGTTTGACAGTACTAAAACTGAAAGATTGGGATTGTTAAACCTTAGATGTAAAAACTGTGTATCTACAAGGTGATGAAATACGAGCGGTATACTTAAAACCACCCAATGAAGATGGTTGGAGTGGTTTATGGAAATTGAAGAAAAATGTTTATGGGCTCAAGGATGCAGCAAAGGCATGGTATTGTAAGGTGGTAACAGTGGTGGAGGAGCTTAAAGGTGAGAGGAGTAGATTAGAACCTAATATATTCTATTGGAGGAAAGACAATAAACTGAATGGTATTTTATGTACACATGTAGATGATTTTTAAAGGAAATAATTGGGAAATTGAAAGGGAAATTGCAAGTAGGAGAACAAGAAGGTAAAAGTTTTAAGTATATAGGAGTAATAGTAGAGCATATGGAAAATTGAATTTGTCTTAATCAGTGGCAGTATATAAATTCTATAAGAGAACCAGAAGCTAGAAGATTTACAGGTAACAGAGTATTAGGACAAAAGGAGTTAACAGAATATAGATCAGTGGTAGGACAGTTGAATTGGGTATCGCTACATACTATGCCAGAAATATCATATGATGTTAGTGAATTAAGTAAAGCTTTTAAAGAAGGAACGACTCAAGATATGAAAAAGCTGATTAAAATAGTGAGAAAAACTAAGAGCATAATGGGAGAAGTGATAATAAGTGAGTTAGAAGAAGAAAAGATTTATTGGGAAGCATATGCAGATGCTTCATTTGGGAACATTGAAGATGGTCATACACAATTAGGTTATGTGATATCATTGACAGATGGTAAGAGGAGAAGTCCCATATGGTGGAAATCCAGAAAATCCAGAAGAGTAGCAAAGTCCACCATTGAAGCAGAAGCTCTGAGTGTGGGAGAGACCATAGAAGGATTGATATATTTCAAACATTTGTGGGAAGAGATAGTAGGAGGGAGAAAATTAGAAGCACTGGTTAAAACTGATAGCAAAACCCTAACGACTACAACAAAATCAAGTACTGGAGAAAGTAGTAAGAGATTAAAAATTGATATTGCAGCAATAAGAGAAACAATAGAATCTGGAGTAATAAAGGAGGTGAGATGGATAAAAGGAAAGCATCAAATAGCTGATGTACTGACTAAAGCTGGAGTCTCAGGAGAAAGTATTAGAAATTACATAAGGGTAAAGAATTGGAGAATAATGGAGATTAGAGGGGATTAGGATAAGAAGAGGCTGGAGGGGAGGGAGATGGAGATAAGTGTGATTATATGCTAATTTTATAAGTTAATTGTCATTATTCTATTTTTATTTTCTGCATTAGTGAAAGGTATGGGTGTTACAAAATGTATAAAAAGCACGTTTAATTTTATAAGATGTTTTTACAGCAAAGCATTCTTCATGTTTAAAAAGTATCTGTTCTTGTTGTGATGTCATAGGTCGGTAATTTTGGTTTGTAAGTCTGGTTTATGGTTTTCACTGTAGTAAGCTAGACTGCATAATAAAAGAACAACAACATTAGTAGGTGGGTGGATCACACAATTGAGGTATTTTTGGACAGGTTAGGCTAGAAAAATTTTCAGAAGGGACACTTTAGCCTAGGAAGGCAACCCTTCTAAGAGAAGGTTACTCTGAATACAAGCCTTGTTCTTCAACCTTGGACTGTGCCATAGCCATTGTACTGTGGCCTTCCACAGTCTTGGGTTTGAGTTCCCTTGCTTGAGGGTATAATAAGGCATTCATTCTCTTTTTTGTTCACTTTAATGTTTTTTCAAAAAGTGTGTAGGACAAGCTGATGAGAAGGTAAAAGTTGCTTGGTGGATTATCAGGAAAGTGCCTTCGTCTTTACCTAATCTTTTCCTTCTCAGCTTTTTATAATTTCTAAATCCATCCTGACTGTCCTCCCCCAGGTCATGGTGGCAAACCTGGTGGGTTTCTTTTTTGCTTTGCAAGGTGTGTCAGCCCTACCTTGTCAACAAGTTGCTTCCAGCACTTTTTTCAATGACATATGGTCTTGTTTATTTATGCTTTCAGCAGAATTTTTGTAAATAATGTAAACACTGTTGTTTTGATGGTATTATTATTGTTTATCATTCTGTTGATTTTTACAATGTTACTATTGTTATGAGTCTATTTATCAGTTTTGGTATTGATTTTATGTTGTTAATTCTAATTCTTTCGGGAGACATTAAGATTAACCCTGGACTTATTACTCATTACAGTAAGAAAAGTTACAAAGTACTTGACTAAAATATTCAGGGCTTAACGTCAAATTTTCTTGATCTTCAAATTTGTGCCAATAACTACAATCTGATGTTTTTATATGAGACACTTGTAAGCAGTGACAAGTCATAGGTTTAGATTTTAATTCCAGGGTTTGATGGCCCTGACTTTATTTATCGTCATAACATCCCACATGCACAAGGTATGGATGCATAAACTAAGTCTGGATGATCTATCTATCATCAGAAAAATTAGGGTAGTTGCATGAAGTTCTTTTGTTTTAAAATTTTCAGAAAGTTCTACATGTTTACATATTTGCTCTTTACTACAATCCAAATATCGAGGATTCTACATATGACTGTTTCTTGGAAAGGACTAGTATGACTCAGTCATAGGATTCAAAAGCTTCATTTTTTATTTATGGAGATCGAAATGTAAAACACAGCGAGTGGCTAAATTCAAATTCCACAGATCAATGTGGTTGGTCTGCTCTTGAGTTCTGTATATCCTCCAATTTTGTCCAGCTAACTGAGGGACCCACACATATTTCTGGTAATAGATTAGACCTCATATTCAAAAGTCCAAGGCCTGTGAATATATAGGCAATTCTGATCACTGCACCAATGAGATGGACATATCTGTCAATCAGTGCAGTCCTAATACCACCATTGGAAAAAATGTTCTGCTGAAATCTAGAGACAACTGGGATCGTATTACTGAAGCTTGTCAGGCACTTAATCCCAAGAAGTTAAATGAAATGCTGATGGCTATTTTAATAAGGTATGTCCCTAGAAAGGTGTCAAATTCAGGACAAATAACTAGCCACGGTTTGATGATACATGTAGGCAGGCTGACCAAGACAAACAGACCAAATTCAACGCATGGAGACAAAATCATTCACATGAAAATTACACCATTCTTGTTGAGTCTCGCCGTGCTTCGAATAGAACTTACCATACAGTTGAGAGAAATTACAATAATTCCCTGAAGAAGAAACTTGAAGGAATTACTCAGCCTTATCTGTAGTGGACCACATTGGTATCATCTATCTTTGGGTCAGGGTGTCTTCCGTTTCACCACTACTAACAGGGAAAAGGTTGACCTGCTTCATCAAGCTTCTGAAGCTATGCAATCAGCTGACAATGTCTCTCTCCTTGATACTTGTCATCCTGAACCTATTCTTACAAAATTTGCATTTCACTCCAGGGATGTTAAGAAATTTCTGGATAATCTTGACACCTGGGGTGGAGAAGATCCTGAAGGGTTCTTCCCTTTGTTTTTCAAAAAAGTTTCTAGTGTGTTGTCTCCCAGAATTAGTAGATTTTATAGATTTTTATGTCAATGTAGTATTTTCGCGAATGCACGCAAGCTCAAGCTTAGTAATACAGTGCCTGTGCCAAAGAATATCATATCTGAAGACTGCAGTAACTACAGGCCAATTTCTATTCTCCCTGTGCTCTCCAAAGTTGTAGATAAACTTATTCTTAAGCCACTACAGTGCATCACCGACTTACGGCGGCATTTTACAGGGGACGTAACTTGATGCTGGATCAAGTTACCGCGCTGTAAGTGCCAGCACTGGCAAGAATGGGAATCAAGTTAACGGCACTTACGGTGCCAAACATCAATAACGGCGAAACACAGACTTACGGCACGGAGCTTGAACAGATCTCCCACCATAAGTCAAGGACCTACCAGTATATAAGTATGTGGAATCTAAAGGACTGTCAGCTAATAGTCAATATGCATATAGAAAGCAGTTTGGTACCTGCAATGCTCTTTAAGACTTGACATGCCATTTTTGAGAGAACCTTGATAAGGGTTTTGAGTGCAGAGTAATTCAGTTAGATTTAAGTGCTGCTTTTGACTTAGTAGATCACAAGGCACTTATTTATACACTTCAGAATCTTGAAGTAGGTGGATGTGTTTTTGGCAGCAGCAAGTTGCTGTTCCTGGTCTACTGACATTGTCAGTGAATGTAAGTGATATGGTTGTTAGCCTG
This sequence comes from Macrobrachium rosenbergii, assembly GCF_040412425.1. NCBI lineage: Eukaryota > Metazoa > Arthropoda > Malacostraca > Decapoda > Palaemonidae > Macrobrachium > Macrobrachium rosenbergii. Next base: position 31,842,085 of record NC_089765.1, read on the forward strand.
GAAAACAAGATTGTTCAGTATGCTGATGATGCCACACCTGTGGGTGTAGTAAAGTCTCCACTTATGAGAAATGAAGCTGCCCTGAGCCTCAATTGGAACGACAGGATCAGTGAATGGCATAGAAGGTAAGGTAGGAGGCTGAACTCTAGTAAAACGAAAACACTGTTGATCAGCAAACCTCGTACAAATTTTCCACCCCATCTTCCCCTTCAGGTGGATGGGACTTCACTGAATGAGTCTGAAACTTTAACTATACTAGGTGTAACTTTTGACTCACATCTTACTTTTGAGAAACTTTAATGAAAGTTTCAGCAAATGCCACACAAAAGTTAAGTATTATTCATAAAGTCTCATAAATTTATAACAGTAATAAAATCAATGCAACCTGTTTTAGGTCATTTGTCCTTCCTTTACTAGAATACTGTTTTCCAGTATGGATGTCTGCTCCAGCCAGAGATTTATCTTTTAGACAGAGTGGTTCGTGGTGGTAGACTTCTGTTTCCTAAAATTAGCAGTTATGACTTGGACCATCGACGGATGGTATCCTGTTTGTCACTTTTTCATAAGTTGTATTTTATCAAAGATCTTTCACATTCACAATTGATTCCCGATCCCCTTTTCCTACTGAGAGCAACCAGATTTGCTGAACAGCAGCACCAGTATGAAGTAAATGTGCCTCACTGTTGAACTTCTCGGTTCCAGAGGTCCTTTATTCCTAACACAGTTGGACTGTGGAACAGCCTCCCCGAGGACGTCGTGCAGTTGGCACTTTAGAAGTTCAAGCAAGGATGCAATGCATTACTACCCTAATACTGTTCTCCTTAATTTTAATACATTTTTATCTATTAATTCATTTTTTTTGTTTTCTAAGAAGTGAGATCTTTTCTTTCTGTATTTCCTCCTTTACCTCCTCTTACTCATTCCTAATGAACAACATATTCTTTGGAAGCTTGAATTTCAAGTCAATGGTCCCTGTGGGCCCATTCTATATGAATATGGTTCATCTTCTGAATAATAATAATAATGTATGAATGGAAACTTTCTCTCCTTTATTTAACATTGTGCATTACTATTATTATCTTTCTTTTACCTCAGAAGTAGAATATAAACTGATGTTTTTTCATTTCACCAATTCATTATCTGACACATGGGGGGATGAGTGTGCAATAACTTAATATCATGTTCTCAACTTAATATCATGTTCTCTCACATGAAGAATATATGTAGTGATTCTGACAGATCAGTCTATTTGTTTTATACTTCCACTATTTGTTTATATTGTGCTTTTACTTGTTGAGTGCAAGCTTTGTTTTCTTCCTACCATTATGGAATGAGGGAGTGTACAATACTAATACTGTACAAGTCACGTAAAGTATTGGCTTTGGTGATGCCAAGTTATTAAATATTTTGCTTCATTTGAAGAGCAGATGCTTCTACAATTTCAAGCAAGTAATGGATACTTGTTACCATTTACAAGCTAGGCTATGGCAGCCAGAAAATTTGTATAAAGTAATCAATACAATTCTCTTTCAATGGAGGTGGGATGCAGACCTATCCCCAATGAAAAAACTGTAGAAATAAGTGGAGGCTGTGAATACTGTATTTATCTCAGAAGAATAAAACATTTTAATGGGGGTGGGATGCAGACCTATCCCCAATGAAAAAACTGTAGAAATAAGTAGAGGCTGTGAATATTGTATTTACCTCATAAGAATAAAACATTTGACAAATATATCTGACTGGAATATATCAACAAAGTATGAACTAAGCAAAAAAGAAGCTATGATTTATCCATTATTATTTAATAACCCATATCTGAATGAAGGTTCTTGACTCATGATCACAGAAGATGGAGAAGACTAATAAAAAACAGCGACCCCATATAAAGATGGGAAAAGCTGAAGATGAAGAAGAAGATCTGAATGAAGGTTCTTCAAGATTATGACAAATATGTTACCAATTATAGTATGCTCCCCAAAAAAATGTAAACACCCAGAAATTAATACATACCAAAAGTATAACTATAATAATATTCTCCTTCCTAACAAAAATTAATATATTTACTGAAACAGTAGCTTAGTGCAGCAAAAACTGATAAGACAGGAAAACATTCATTACGATATGCAATAACGAAAAATTACAGTAATGAGGTACAGTATCACTAGGCATTTCCCAGGACTAAAAAAATTATTTATCATCTATAACTCTTTGGGAGATTTTAAATTATGTACTTTAATGTTAAAAGGCACTTAGGAAGACCAACTTTGCTAAAATTTTACTTCCTGTAATATTTTGTATGCTTGTGAAAATCTTTGTATTGTAGGGTTTCCATTTTATATTTTTAAATATTAAACTACACAGTAATGTCAGTATTTTTAAATATTAAACTAAACAGTAATGTCAGTGGAACTTTCTTACTTACCAAATTTTGAGCATCAAAGATCTGGACTTGACCAATAGTATTCGATCCTGGATATGCAAGGTAACAATTGTCATTTGAAATAGACAAGGCGCAAAGGCCTGTTGGGTTAGGCGGCGTGTCCCTGATGGTATGAAGTACCTTCATGTCCCGTATATTATGAATGTACAACGATTCTTCCAAACACACCACTAACCTCTGCAAAAACAAAATTATACTTTCAAAGAACAAAGCAGATCTCTTTGGACCACACACTACAATTTACAATGTACTATCATCACAATCTGCAATGGTTTCAATACACAATATTCAAATAATTATCAGTAATTTTATCAAATTCAAACCCCTGCTTTAATGATGCCCTAGTGCCCAGATTAGCATCTTAATGAGAGGAAGATGCAGTGAGAAAGATCTGAACTGGTAGGGCTGGGATAATACTCCCAGTAAGATAGTTATGGTAATCTGAATCCTTTACAGTTGGACACATTATATCAATGGATTCTCTTGATTCCAGATTAGGATTGCTAATGGATTTTTATCTCTGGTTTGCTCATTTTGCATAGCACTCTGTAGGGCTCCCTAGATTTCCTAGCTCACCCAATATCATTTTATCATTTAACACACCATTTCCTTTCTTTGTTGAAGTATTTTAAAAATTTGCAAGAAACTCTGCAAGGTACAAGCCTCTTACATTACTTTACCCAAGCCAAGTCATTATTCAGGTAGGAAGCAACATCCACTCCTCAACTTTCTTATCCCACTAGGATTGAAGATGATGATGATGCTAATCAATATTAAATAGTTTAACCAGACTAATGAGCTTACATTCTTTATAAGAAATCGTAAAAATACGTACAGTAAATATGACAAATTTATAATTAATTTGTATTTTTCATAGTTAACAAACATGCGGTCTTAACATAAAGATAAATCTTCTGGTGCTGGCTGGAAACTGGTAAAAAAACAATTAAAATTGTAATGCAAGGAATTGGTGGCATCAGGGTTCAATAATTGGTATGCATGAGGAGATAGTTACCCAGTGAATAAAATATGTCATTTGAATAAGTATTGTAACTCTACACTGAAAATAATGGATCTGACAGCATCATCTGTTGATAAATTTCTTTGAATACATCCTGTAACTGTTGACATCAATCCACAGAACTACAAAATTAAAGTATGTACATACTACTGTGTCCTTGATGAATGTGCTAAAGAGCACATTTAAAAAAAATGTACATATCCTACACTGTCTCTGATATTCCATGTAAATCAGGGACACAATCACTGCGAGTGCGAGAAAAAGAAAAACAATGCAGCAACTCACTCACTCTCCCAAAATATTTTTGCAATCAAGAAAGTGGCAAACCACTTATAATCTTTATATATCATCCATTTTCTATACCTATATCTTTGTGCCAGCAGGTGCAGTCAGCATTCAAAATAAAAAGATTGCTTGGCTGACCAGGTGAGCGTCTAGCTCACCTGTTCTCCACCAAGTGTGTTTTGAATGTTTTGGTTCTCATAATACTTGCCAAGTATTAGGGAGGCCGGGTGGCTTGTACTTTAACAGCAGGTAGGTATCCCAGAAATAAATTTTATCTTAAAAATTTACATTGTTTGGGGGTGAATCTTACCTACTGTTAAAGATAGCTGATTCCCACATTGAGAGAAGGATGCTGGCTAGTGCAGCTACACAAATAATCCCCTCAGCCAAGTGAACTTAAGTTTCTCACATGAATCCATAAACATTCTAACCTGATTCAGAATCCTTTCTGGACTGTAAACCTGCCATAAGTTGGATCCCTCTCAGGGAGTACGGCTTTCCGTATGAGACAAGTAAAGAGCAGCCTTACAGAGAGAGTTGCCTCAACAGAAGAGGTGTTAATGAGACCTCTGTGAGTTCAACAGCCCAACATATGACAGTCACTACTAAAAGAATGCCAATACAACTAATGTTCCTTCAGAGAAATGAGATTAGCAACGGAACCCAAGGCTCTGAAGAGAACAAGATATACAGCGCCACCCACCCGCTCCCACCATTTTTATGCGTTTCACATTTCCATGTATCATTTTGTGGATTTTTGTGGAACACATCATTCACTTGTCCATGGAGGAAATTTCACTAATCTGAGGCTTTTCTTTGGCCCTTATCTCTAAAATTATCACTAATTCACTTTTTTCATACAGCAACACTGTGTACAGTGAACCCCCTGTATTCGTGGGGGATGCGTACCCCAACACCCCCGCGAATAGCTAAAATCCACGAATACTTAAAACCCCCCTAAAAACACTTTAGAACTGCCCATTTTGATAGTTTAAACACAAGAAAAACCCTGCAAAAATGTTATACCTGAGTATTTTAATAGTTTTATCACAAAAAGTGCATTTATTCAAGAAAATTATATGAAAATACAGTAATTATTAATGAATATTTCTCAGTCAAAAATACCGCAAATGGGCGAATTTTCCACGAATAATGGGTAGATATGTTCCACAGAGAAACCCGCGAATGCGTGAGTCCGCAAACTGTGAGAACGTGAATACGGGAGGTTTACTGTATTCACTAATTACTGTATTTTTTAATATAACAGAGAGAGAGAGAGAGAGAGAGAGAGAGAGAGAGAGAGAGAGAGAGAGAGAACAAGAATTTTTAATAAATTTATGGGAGATGGTAAGTACTAACCACGTTTGTATGATAAATAAATGATTTACCTAATAATAAGTACTAATTTTCAAAATAATAATAATAATATAATAATAATAATAATAATAATAATAATAATAATAATAATATTGTTAAATAAAATGGCTGCATTTTGCAAATTGATTTTATACCGAGTTTTCTCAATTCTTCTAATAATTCACTTTTCCCACACATCAATATTAGTCAATAATTATCCAATGTTCATATTCCAATGGATGAAACAGCATATTTCTTACGGAAGAAATTCATGATTTTAAAGCATTACAGCAGGTTACTGAAACATGGGATGCAAATCCATAGATTTTCATGGTGGTATTTTCAGTGGTATTTCTTCTTTTTTCTTTTTCTGACGTCTATCAGGTATTTTTAGTACTCTTTCTGAAGAAATACCATCAGGAAAATCTACGGATTTACATCCCAGGTTTCAGTAACCTGCTTTAACGCTTACAATACTGAATTTCTGCTGTAAGAAATACACTGTTTCATCCATCGAAATATGAACATTAGACAATTACTGACTAATACTGATGCGCAGGAAAAGCGAATCATTAGAAAAATTGAGAAAACTCAGTATAAAATCAGTTCGCAAAATGCAGCCATTTTGTTCAACAAAAATTGCCTTAAAGAGGGTCTTGTTCCTTGGAATAATAATAATAATATAATAATAATAATAATAATAATAATAATAATAATATACTGTAATTAAAAATTTATGTATTTCTATAGGTAATTATGTGAAATTTTAAACAAACAAATACATATTGAGGGGGGAGGTTTGACCTGTCATACATGTCAAATATCTGACCACAACCCTGGCAGTCCAATATCTGACATATATGACAAGTTTAACCTCCCCCCTCACTTGAGACCTTTGGAAAAGATTGGGAATAAGTATTTGTCTGTTTAAAATTTCACATAGTTTACTATAGAAATACATAAATTTTAAAATTACATTATATTATTATTATGTTGCCCATTTGGTGGTTAAATAAAATAAGCTACGAATGATACTGAAAAATCTCTCTCTCTCTCTCTCATACATATATATCTTTAAGGGTAAAATGTTTAAGATGACTTTAAATGTATATTAATAATATCATTTCAAAGATTAATAACAAAGTACTCTAATAAATAATTTTTTTATCACAAATGTATTTGTACATAATCACAAAAATACTAACATGATGTAATTAACAAATCTAGCATTCTGTTTGGAGGTATGTATGTGTTCCGTTGATCTAAACTACCCACGTATTTTGGATATACTACATACAATAGTACTATCCTAAAACACATACCCGTACAGTAAATATCATTTCAAAATGATCTTACAACACATGAAAATATATGTAAAATATACGGCTAGTGCACTGCATACAATATGAGCAGAACGATGCGCAAAGTTATGTAGGCGAAAGAAAACGTGCGTGTCTGAATGATAAGGGATACGTAAGAGTAACAGTTGTAAGCTTGAACTTACTTTTGCAACATGACTTTTTTCTGAAAAGATATTATGGTGGTCTGGGATGATAGTCTGAGCTATATTTTTATTTGAACTGTCAAGTTTGGTGATGAACTGTTAAAATAGGCAGTTATAAGCATTTTAGGGATGTATACAGTATAGGCTATTAAGAGTAACAGTAGTAGGACAGTACTGTAATGCAAGGTTACTTTGGGTGTTTTGAGATGATGATTTGGGATGTATTTTTGTTTGAAATATTAAACTGTTTTAGTATGATAATCTAAAATTAAGCAGCGAAATATTAAAATAGGCAGTTATAAGCATTTTAGTTAAGAGGTACAAGGTATTTGGCAGTTGTAAGCCAGCTATAAGTATTTTTAGAGGGGATTTTTGCATTTCCGCGGATTTTGCATTTCCGCAGTAGGTTCTGGAACCTATTCCCGCATTTAAAATTGGGGAGCACTGTACTGCTGGGTCAATAAACCTGTAATTTCAAGTCCATAAAATACTCATAGACACAAATGGCACATGACACAAGATGGCCTGAAGGATGCCAACATGAAACACTTTGGAGGACAACATTTTGTTAAACAATAAATCTACCAACCTTCAACTAGGACAGTATCAGGTTTCACTTCTACTATAGATTCTGAAGGGTAAAGTCCTGGTTGTGTGGGCATCAACCTTCTCCTCCCTAATCCAAAGATTACAAATATCTTGAATCTCCTTGTAAATGTGTCAAGAGCTGACTTCAGGATTTCACCTCCATATCCAAAATGGCAAGAACTTTAAGCACACAAAGGTTACAAAGTGCTTAGCTATCATGCATTACCTTATTGTGTTCCTCCAAGGTGCCTCATCCTGCCCAAGCAGAGATTTCTCTTCATAGTGCTCCCTGAGACCACCTGTAGAGATAAACAGCCTGGATATCCACTTGCCAGCTTGTATCCTTGTTAGAACAGCTTATTACTCTGCCCAGGCAAAGGAGATCTTTGTCTCCAAGAGGTGAAGGGTGACACAACTTGTCCTGGTTGCCTAGCATCATATTCTTGCTTTCACTTCAGCTATGAATGACAGGCTTTTGCCTCTACTCTTTGGGAGGGTTACCTGCCAAGAGGGCCTACCTTGTTGAATTGTCTCAAAAGCAACATGCTGTAGACAGATTATTTCAGATGATACATGATACTATGTATTAGGAGGTTGATGACTTTATGGTGTGTAGTTGTAAACCCTTATTAAGCAGCAGGAGGTAGTTAAAACAAAGTGAATGCTTTTTAACAAGATTAATTTCACACTCCTGCTTGAAGAGCAGTGTACAGTATATTGCCTGAGGACTTTGGGAAATGTCAAAGAGAGAATATAGAATACTTCCACCACAACTTCCTCCCTGTGGAATATGTAATGCTCTAAACTAATATATTCACTAGGGCACAAGGTAAGAATTTCAAGAATGGTTCTTGTAAGCAGATAATTACAAGTGAATATTCATGAACGAAGAGCCGCAGCTCATCATAATTGGCCCCCAGACCTTGGTTGCTTCACTGCAAGATAGACAAGAAAATACAGTCTTATCAGCTGCAAGACTTCTTTCCTGAAGTCTTCCTAGTAGAATTTCTTGATTGGTTACAATTCCCTTACGACTTTTTCATGACACCAGGTCTTGCTAGGTTGGGGTTCACAATTTTCTTGATGCCTTCAAGAGTGAACTGAACTATTGATGAGTATGGTGATATCAATGCTGTTTCCCAAAGTAATTAAATTATTTGATGTGTTATTTATCTTGCCTGGTGGCAAAACATCATATGTACTGGATGCAAGTACCTTAAGTTTCTTGTTGATGAAGAGGTCACCCTGCATCTTAGTGATAAAAAGGTATTTAGATTCTGCACCTTCTTCATGACCTGTGCATTTTCAATCTGTGCATTTTCATTTAAAACTAAACTTCTAATGAGGATTCACACATAACTTATCATTGTAATCTACCTTTATACTGCTCAGCACAAATTATTTTCTTATTTTATGAACAGGTATGTGTTGCCAAACCTAGAAATGTCTCCACATCCTATGGTACTGACTTCTTTTGGATGAATTTACTAAATTTAAATTATTTAAAGTCATCCCCTCTTGATATTGTAATAAACCATGTTGGTGGTCTAGGTATTTTCTTTGATGAAAATTGATTCTGGGATACTATATACATTTCTTTTCATACCAGTTAACGGGATGGTGAAAACAGTAATCCTTTAATTATCTAGATTAATAGAGCCAAGGGCCAGTCGGATAATGACAAAATCCGGACTTGGGCGAGTAAAAATATCTAGGGGTGCTCAAGGGCAACTACGTACCCTTCCTCATCTAACCTTGTCAATACCATATAACTGTAAACACTCAGTATACTTACAAATAACCATCACACTTTAACCTGAAAACTTTACGCAAAAAGAAATTATCTACCTTTTTTCCCCTATATCTGTAAAAAAAATATACTGCATAATTGCACTACAAAAAATGCAACCCCTCTCTCTCTCTCTCTATAATGACACAATTCAGTAGGTAGGTAGCTGACCTGTGTTCACCCACAGTCTACCATGGTTCTATTACCATTAATGTATTTTTATACAGCAACTTTCTTATCAGTTCTTACCATATTGTATTACCATACATGAGGTACAAAATGTATATGGGTGAACTACATTATTGACTTGGGCTAGGTGTTTACCCACAGCCTACAATGGTTTTATCACCATTAATGCAGTAACCATTTGCATAAATCAATTAGGGTATTACAGCTGTATTTACGATAAAGGTAATGGTAATGAAACTGATATTTCACTTACTGAACCTATTCAATAATCCCTCAATTATTCACATTAATTGAGCCGAGGGCCCATTAGATAATGTCAAAATCCAGATAATGGCGAGTAAAAAATATCTATGGGTGTGCTATGCAAGCAACTCCCTACCCTGCCTCACCTAACACTGTCAATACCACATAGTGGTAAACACTTAATATTCTTATATAAACCAACCATCACACTCTAAACTGAAAACTTTCTATAAAAATTAATTATCTACCTTTTTTCCCCATATTTGTAACAAAATATACTCCATAAATACACTTAAAAAAAAAGTATTTTCTCTTGTACATGACATTTAGTTTGGAAGGCAGCACATTTTTCATTTGCAGCCGTAAACACTAAATATGCTTATAAACAACAACCATCACACTTTAAATTGAAAAATTTATGCAAAAAGCAATTATACATCTTATTTTCTAATATTTGTAACAAAAACTCCACAATTACACTTAAAAACAAAAAAGCACTTTCCCTTTCTCTTGTACCAGACACTTAAAAAAAGTTTCTTTTTCTTTCCTGTGTAACATGTAGTTTGGTAGTCTACACGCTTTTCATTTGCATCCGTAAACACTAAACACAGTTCATGCTTATAAACAACAATCATCATGCTTTAAACTGATTTTGTACCTATTTTCTCATACTTTCTTGTAACAAAATTAATCACAACCCCTTTTTTTTTCTTTCAAACACGACATGAAGTTCGGTAGGCTACCCATTTTTCATTTACTGTAAAATACATCATATTGTCCACAAAAAAGTAAACCCATTTTTCTCTTGTATGCAAAACAATATGATAATGTACAATATTTAATCAAATAACAATTCTAATAACACTTTAAAAACACATTTTACTCTCCCACCAGTGTGTGCTGACTTTCTCGCTAAAGATGACCGGGCAATGCCATATTCCTCCATTATACATGACCGGTGTCCAGCCTTGCTACATCCTCTCTACAATTTCCAATTTTTGTTAGGGTCAACACCTTCCTTGCCCTCTTAGGATGAGGTGGGGCCATAAACTGTACACAATCAGCAGCATGACCTGCAATGCTGTACGCACTGCTAAGAATGCCATGTGCTCCATAACAGGCATATGGAATACAGTCCACTTAAAAACAGTTCAAACACACGAATGATTAAGCATGAAGAGGGAAAACGGTCTTTGTTACAAAGTGCACTGACACTTTCTGGATGTAGCCAATCAGCATACAATATGTTTATAACACCATGTCTTATCAGCCATTCAAAATCAAACAACAACAATGATGTAGTACTTATCCACCCATGCACCTTCTATGATTGTTCCTAAACTGATAACATATATATATAAGTCAATAACAAGCGATAAACGTAAAGTTTCATGACGTGTTCAGTTATGTCAAGCTTTTGAGCCAAAAGCCATCATGAAAGCTAACTCTCCCTCTACAGTACTGTATCACGTGTTACCATGTTTTTTTTACTTTGGTTGATTTCATGTTCTGTATTTCATTTAATGTTTAGTTGACTCTAAGTATCATTACCAGACATATCATAACAGTACACAAGAGAATATTTTACCAATGTTAATATTTCATCTCTAACCACCATAAAAATATTTAAAATCCAAATTTCATATGTAGGAAGGACAACAACAAACAGGCTGTAGCAAAGAATGAGTGTGTACATATGTGCTGTCTTTTTTTTTTTTTTTTTGCTCAATTTAATGTACTATACTTCATTACAAGTTTAGTTGACTCTAAGTATGATTACCACACATATCATAACAGTACACATGATAATACTTTATCACTGATGATATTTAATCTCTAATCACCATAATATTCAAAATGCAAATTTCATACATAGGCAAGAAAAAACCAAGCAGGCTGTAGCAAGTCACCCATGCCAAGGAATTAATGCATACATACATGTCTTTTTTTTTTTGCTGCAGTGGGAAAGGGTGTGTTAGTGAACTTTAGTGGACTACCAAATAACTTGTGAACAATGGCTTCCTCAGTATTGCCATTGAGAGCATTACCAGGAAGATTATAAAATAAAATAAGTGACAATGAAAAAATGGTTACCTTTTTGTTATAAAAATCAAATGATGATACCCTACAAATTGAATAAACACATTGTAAAAGACAAGTTTACAAGTTTAGTTGATTCTAAGTATGATTATCACACATATCATTACAATACACTCTCTCTCTCTCTAATTTGGTTTGAAAGAACAAAAAATTAGAAAATTCTCTCTCTCTCTCTCTCTCTCTCTCAGTGCCATACATATGTTACTATATCATAAACATAAAAACACAAAACCAAACGAGCCCTATCAAGTAAGGTCTACCTAGCCCTCTTCACCCATTCAACACTGCATCCCCACCCCGTCCCAGCTACAGAAACTGCTCCCTAGCTCCACTCACCATCCAAAACAACACCTATGAGCTTTCTTCCACCCAGCCTTACTGCCCCTCCTCTCTGATGGTGTCAAGCTATCTGTCCAACCCCCAACCATGGAAAATTCTCGAGGCCTCCCCCACCCCCAAAAACCCTTTCTCAATCAATCTGAGTGTAGGCAGTGTTACCAACATGTTCTTGAGGACAAGCAGTATTGACAACCATCGGAAGGTGTTTTTTACAAATTTTTTAAAACTTATACAGGCAGTCCCCGGTTTACGGCGGGTCTAGCTTACGACGTTCCAAGGTCACGAAGCTTTTCAAATATATTCATCAGAAATTATTTCCCAGTTTACGACGCATGTTCCAGGGTTACGACGCGTCATATGCCGATCCAACGGAAGAAATATGGCTCTAAAACGGCAGAATAATAAAAATTTGGAGGTTTTTTGATGAAAAACTCAATAAAAATGTAGTTTACATCGTTCTCAGTATACCCAAAGCATTAAAAGTATGATTTTCTCATGATTTTTGATGATTTTTGATGATTTTTCGGTTTACAACGATTTTCAGTTTACAACGCGGTGTAAAAACGGAACCCCCGTCATAAACCGGGGACTGCCTGTATACATCATACATCTTTGGGGCCTGATCCCTGGTCCAGTTGTGTTCGGTAATGTCGAGTTCCGGATAATGGTGATCTGGATAATTGAAAGATTACTGTATACTGCATTATCATCCTGTTGTATCATCATCGTTACATAAAAAAAAACGATCATACAATATTTGCATCTGCCAATGTTCACATTCTCAGGACCAGCTAACGGAACCTACCAATGAAAAAATTAGAATAATTTTTAGTAGCTAAAAGAAACAAATCCATTACTAGAAATATAATTTTTTTTAGCGTAAATGTAAAACAAGTATACAAGCGTAAACTATCATACTTTATGTTAGGGTAAAATCCCTCAAAATAGAAAAACAGCTGTTTCCCGATTCATTTGTTTACATTATACTCAATGCTGTTTATGTCATTTCTTTGGTAAGTGGTTGTAATTATAAAAGATGGTTATGAAAATTAAATTCGTTCAGTAAGTAAAGACTATTTTTATTTTTACTTTGGAAGTGAGGTTAGACTAATGTTATCTGAGCTACGGAAAATGCAACTGGCAAGATACAAGAGTTATGTATATGATGAAATCATGTTTAGGGGAGGAAATTTTGAGTCACAAGATACGAGAGGTCTTATGATACACAAGTACAGTATATACAGCAACTTCATTTGTTTTACTCATTTTGCCCTATCATGGAAACACTGTTTGTGTAAAACAACCTGTGTTTACATCTTTAGTACATATGACATTTCTCAATGATGACAGTTACTGCTCTCACTCTCTCTCTCTCTCTCTCTCTCTCTCTCTCTCTCTCTCTCTCTATGCTGTGTATATGTCTTTTTTTTTTTGCTTTGTTACAGTACAGTAGTGTACATATCCTTTAATGAAATGTGGAAAAATCACGCATAAAAACATGAAACAAAACAAACTCTAGCAAGTTCACCAACACCAGCGAATGAGAGTGAGCATATGCGTATATACGCACCCTGCACACACAATTGCTTTTATCTTTTGGGTTCTAAAAATTAAGAATGAGAAATGAAAGTAAAAATATAAATGAGAACAGTGTAAAATATATACAAGTAAAAAATGTGCCAAAGTTTCTTCAGTGCAATCGAGTTTTCTGTACAGCTGCTACAGCGTATAATCAAGGCCACCGAAAATAGATCTAACTTTCGGTGGTCTCGATATAAAGCTATATGAGCTGAGGCCCAATGAAACTTTAACCACAGCCTGGTGGTGGCCTATCCTATATTGTTGCCAGAAGTATGATTATGGCTAACTTTAACCTTAAATAAAATAAAAACTACTGAAGTTAAAACGCTGCAATTAGGTATGCTTGATGATTGGATGGTGGATGATCAACATACCACTTTGAAGCCCTCTAGCCTTAGTAGTTTTTAAGATTTGAGGGCAGACAGAAAAATGTGTGTACAGAAGAAAGTGCAGATGGACAGACAAACCTGGCACAATATTTTTCTTTTACAGAACACTGAAAAGGGAAGGAGTGTATTGTTATAGGCTTCATTATAAATGATACCTAAGTTGTTGTCCTCTCTCTCTCTCTCTCTATACCATTTTTGTGCTTGATGTACTTCATCACAAGTTACAGTGCAATACTGTACATATCCTTTAATAAAATATAATTTTACAAGTTACAGTGAAACACTGTACATATCCTTTCATAAAATATAATTATCATAAACATAAAAACAAAAAAAACAAAAAAAGCTCTAGCAAGTCAGAGTCTATTTGGCCCTCCCTACTCCTCCCAGAGTAGGAGACTGCTCTCAAGCTCCAACCACCTTCCAAAACAACCTTTTCTCTTAGTGAGTTTCTCTACAGAGCCTTACTGCCTCTCCTCTCCCAAGGCGCCCAGCCATCCAGTCCAACCCCCGCCCCCCCTTGGGAACTTCCCCAGGCATCCCACATCCCCAAAAACCCTTTCTCAGTCTGTTTATGAGCGTAAGCAGTGTTACCAATATCTTCCCGAGGCCACGCAGCTTTGCAAACCACTGGAGAGTGGTTTTTTCAGATTTTTAAAATTTTATATGTATCATATCTTTGGGGCTTTGGTCCCTGGTCCAAGTGTGCCAGATAATGATGAGTTCCAGATAATAGCAATCCAGAAAATTGAAGGATTACTGTTTCCAGCTGTATTACCAAGCGTTGCAGAAACTTCTGAATCATTCATTTTTTAAGATGTCACAACTTGCGTTAAACGCTTCCACATATTTGTTAAAAAAAATCCATATTTTCCACTCCTCACCCTACTCCTTATGTTCACTCTTATCTCTGATATTCTTCCATAAATCTTAATGCCACTGACATGGTTTCATAGTGGCACTGGCACTCCACAGGACTCTTACAGGACAAGAAATACTTTCTTCAAATTTTTTGTTTGTTTTAGTGTCTTTCCTAACTAGTAAGGTTATTTAATCATAGTTTTTCTTGGAAGGCCATGGAAGTAAGAGTCCAGGGCCTTCACTTTGATTAAAGTGTGCAGAAGCTAAACTGTCATAAGATATATCAGATCCTTGAGTCACCTGAATACTTCTGGCTTAGTTTTATATTTCACAACATTCATTTGGTTGGATTTTTCTACTGGGTGAGAAAGAAAAACTTAAAATCTTAAAAGAACACCATCAGCCTTTCATGGAATTTATTCTTCCACTAATGACAAGTAAGAGCCGACTCCACAATGTCAAATTCCAACAATGCCCTACCCTGGAGGGAATGGCATCAACAAGATTACAGTGGCTCAAGTGTTAGCCATACCTACTTGATGGGAGTAAGAACATTACATGAATACAGCTCATCATTACCCTAATTATCTTACCAGGCAAGTCAGACAGAGGGGTAAGAGTCCTAACCCCAAACCCATCCCACTTTGGAATCCACAGGCTAGTTCTAAGATAGTCCTGCCTTTGGGGCAGCAACGTACTATCATTTTAATATCTCTTGGGTCCAAACTTTATCCGGTGATTGACAAGACCACTAGAGTTCTCAATATTGACTTAGAAAATTAGCTCCAATTCCAATAATAAAATCTGTTCTCAATAACTGGGTGGACAGCACAAAGAGAAGCAAAATAGGTGGAATAAGAGTGGAGTAAGGATATAAAAAGATATAACTAGAGGAAAATTCCCAGGAATTAATAAAGGAGTAGTAATTAAGAATGCTGGACAGAAGGATGAGAGAGAGCTACTGAAATATGAAATGGGAAGGGTGACACATTAATGACAAAGGGAGAAAAGAACCCATATTTAGATTCACACTGTAAAAAAAACATTCCACTATCAAGAGCCCTCACACCTGTCACATGACTTTAACATAGAATGTAAATATTTTATGGTGATGCCAAGAGATTTCAGCATGGTATTCTCCTCAAAAGGACCGAGCAAGGGGAAAATGGGCAGAAGACGACCCCATGGCAGAAGCAGCAGTCCAGCCAGGGATCACCACTCCTAGGCAGTTGAGAACAGAAGTGTGTTACTCTCACAAGACAGCAAAGTGGTTGTCCTTGATCTCTTCCTCTTGCAACAATACTTCTTTAACTGGGCAGGTGACCAAATAAAGATACTGAGCAGTTGAATAACAATGGACAATCCTGTCCTAAGCATGAATAACAAAATGAATGAGGTTCTGTAATAAAGGGTGAATGGAAATGTTGACATGTACAAACTCATAAAAAACTTTGCTGATCACCTTCCTATACACAAAAATCAGACACAACCTTTCTCATAGCAATTGAACACATTACCATTACATAAACCAAAGTCAAAAACATTTGATCAAAAGAAGACACAGCTTCAGTAACAACAGCCAAAAGGAGCCCAATAGAGTGCAAATGTCTGTATAGCAACATGGCTGAAGAAAATGGCACCAAGAGTTGAGTTAAGGAGCTGGGGTCCTACCCATCACACACCTGCCTTCAGTTAACTACAATGTTAGCAAGCTTCTTCAACTGAACCAACTTTAACCCATATAAAAGATGTAGGTTTGTATCCTCACAGGAATAAATATAGATAGAAAATTTTTCAGTGATACATAATACATGAAAAATTTAATCAACATTTAGAAAGATAAAAATGCCTGGAAAATTGCAATATTGAACACTAACAAATGCTTGCTAAATTGGACCTCATAATCTTAGCACAGCATTATAGTGATCAATATGTATTTCACCATTACTCTCTCTTAAATATCTTACATATTGCACCACTACTCTCTCTCTCACCTAATCATTAAAGATCTCTTTCACACACACACACAAACCACTTTAAATTTTATACAGTACAGTATATTCATTGCACACAAATATAAACTTTGCCCATGCTGTAAAATCCAGACAAAACAAAATTGGATACAACTGCAAAAGAATTCAGGGGATCACTGGAAAAATATTTTGGGTTAAGAAACTTTTCAGTCAGACAGGTGATCAAACAAATATCAATCAATGATATGGCAATGGTTGCCTGTATTTAAGGCTTTACTCTATCTATAAAAATGTTCTATTTTTCAAGGACTACAGAACTCCTAACTATGGTTATTCCCTTTTATTAATAAGATGGTGGATGCATGTGCCCTTTTAAATACCTTCACATATTAATCAATGAATTCAATACATTCTCAATTAAAGCATTACATTGTAAGTACTACTAAACTACAAAAGTATCAGTAAAAATGGAAAAACATAAAAATGCAATTCTTCCCGAAAATATTTACAAATAACTGTCAATTATAAAAAAATAAATCTTTTGATTGATGACCAGGTTTCAAAAATCACATTCTTCCACCCTGTCAGGAAAGTAAATTTACCAAAACAAAAATAACTAAGCTTTTACAGTGCTATTTACACATTTATGATATTTTTTCTTATTCACTTGATACTTTTTCTTTTGGAAATTTCCAGCATTAATGAATACTTCACATTAAAAAATTCTTAAGCTACTTGACAATGCAAACTTGAACTTACAGCTCGATTTAGCTTCACAGCCAAGATGGTGTTGGGGTAACTATAGTTGCATATCTCTGAACTCTTCTTAAAATGGCAAACTTTGAGTTTGCGTGGCGATGATAAACTAACTATGGCCACTAAGCTGCTGGAGAAGAGTCGCTCAACAATGCACGTATCTTCATTAACTATGAAAAGAAAAAGCAGCAAAATTTAGTATATTTTCCAAATGGACTTACCACTGCTTCATTCACTTAGATATAGACCAACAATATAAAATGATGAAATAGTTCATGAAAGTACACTGAATTCAAAGCAAAATTATGGTTTGATCATGCTCATTTATGTCCAGTTGTCTCAACATTCTTGCCAGACGCAAATGATTATAAAAGTACTATACTCTTCAAAGATATGCACCCATGATCAATCATGCTGGAAAGGAATGAGGACAATTTTCTATTGAAACTCTTATTTTATCATGGACAGTAGTGTTCACACTCCACTGTCATTTGCTTGCAGAAAATAAATATGATTAAACAGAATTCTGAAGGAAATGCTACTGCTATAAAATGGATATTTGCCATTTTACTCAAACCTACTTAAAATGAAAACACCTAAGTCATCATTATTAAATCTTTGAGATTCCAATTACATTAAAAGATGTCATTCAAATTTCATCTCTTGAGAACTTTACATCATTTTTAGAAAATAAGAAAAAATACTTATGCAAGTATGAACTGTTCATAGAAAATTACCACTAAACCAGTCCAAATTAGAAAAAACAAAAATCTTCACCTAGTTTTCCTTGTTTTTATATGAAATATCTTGCATATCAGCAGTTATGTATGTAATAGTGAAAATGAAATTTATCATATATACTTGTTAAGATTTTAATTTCTGCAACGGATTTAGCATTCTTCATTTAACAACCTCAATTTTTGGGATCTTTCACTTTTAAGTTTTTCTAGTAATTCACCCCTAACATTTATATGTTTTTCCTTCAAATTAATACATCAAATGGCGATAAACATGGCTGATTTTTCATGAATTTCTAAGTCTGCTGTTTCTATTTTATGATATTTTTGGTTATTAAGTTGTCTTGTAACATTCTTATTTCTATTACAGAGGTCAATAAAGTATGTATGTATGAATTTTTGTTGGGATAGCAAAGGTGGTGGTAAATAATATCTACCACAGGAGATGGTCGATATTATCTCCCTTACGTATTTATTTTGAACTACGGTCTCTCTTCATTTTGGTATACATTATCTTGACTTTGAGGTGGGGACTCTATTGAATAGTTTATTATTTATGATTATTTGGAAGGTGGGGAGTCCAATGGAGTATTATTAATAAATTAGTTTAACCAGACCACTGAGCTGATCAACAGCTCTCCTAGGGCTGACCCGAAGGATTATACTTATTTTACGTGGCTAAGAACCAACTGGTTACCTAGCAACAGAACCTACCACTTATTGTGGAATCCGAACCACATTATACCGAGAAATGAATTTCTATCACCAGAAATAAATTCCTCTAATTCTTCATTGACCAGCCGGAGAATCGAACGCGGGTCTAGCAGAGTGCTAGTTGAGTACGATATCGACCCATCCAATAAGGAACTATAGCCTAATGGAACTCCTGCTAAGAAGTTCCTGTCACCGAGCCACCAAGCAAGAATCTCTCTGATCTCTCTACTAAAGAGCATGCTGCTGCCATGTCTATGGTCATACCCACCTACTAAGTCTGCTGCTCTGGAATGAGATCCAACTTCTCCCAGCTTACCACAATCCCCAACTTGTGGCAAAAGGAGAGGCACAGGCTCTGTCCTGGAGAAACTATGCCTAAGAGGATGCCAGGACTATCCAATAGTCCAGGTACTGAAGCAATCATTTACTCTGCCAGGACTATCCAATAGTCCAGGTACTGAAGCAATCATATACTCTGCTAAGTGCAAAATTCAAAATAATGGTAGAATTTCAAATTTTGTGGCAGAGTGTAAGGATAGTTCGCAGTGTCCACCACTTGGTGGCATGCAGGAGCCCATTTTGTGAGTTAATACTGAGAGGAGTCAAATTTTCCCGACTCCTAGCTAACTTACAAAAAATTTGTATACAATATAAGAGAGAGAGAGAGAGAGAGAGAGAGAGAGAGAGAGAGAGAGAGAGAGAGAGAGAGAGAGAGAGAGAGAGTATAATGTACACTATTAACATAAAAAAATATACTAAAAATGTCATAAATGGTGCAAAGGTAACAATATCTAAATATGGTCGACACAAATCCATTACCAGTACAGTATGCCTGAAATTTTGGTGAAGGCTGGCTCCTCATTAGTCAACCAATTCCCTTACCATCAGAGTCATAGGAATGGAACTTAGTCATTAAGTGAGTGTGTTTGTACTCAGCAAAAGCTCAACAGGTAGTACAAATGAGTGCAGCATGACATCCACTCTAGAAGATGTCAGAAGAAAACATGCTTAGAGGTGGAACAAGAATGAAGGCTATTCCCTTACTCACCCTCTGTAACCACTGGTTAAGTGCCTTGTTATCAGGGTCAACAACCATCTCCAACTGAAGGATACTCCATTATGAAAGGCAATGGTCTGTATTTCTGTTAGAGCAAACAACCATCCAGGGAGAATAGTTATGATGGACTTGAAATGATCACATATGGAAGATGAGAACAATGAGCAAATCAAGTTCACACAACTACTTTCAATAGAAATATTTTGAAAAAAAAAAAAAGGAAGACAGTAAAGTAAAAGAAAATATGCTTCAGTGTACCCTTGGAAGATGGTAAAGTCAAAGAAAATGTGCTTGACCTTACCCTTAAATATGGGGTAAAAAAAAACCCAGACTTTGGATGGTCACAAAATTCCAGAACATGGTCCTTTGGTCACCTACAGGCATAATGAAATTAGATGAGGCATTCAAAAGAACTCAAGCACAGACACTCCATAAGCTATAAAAATAATATTTGAAAGGAGGGAATTTTCTGCAACTTCAATTGTCAAAGTGCCTTCAAAGCAGTAACAGCTGATGCTTCTATGGCATTTACCACGCTTTGGAATGATCTATTTCTACATTTAAAATTTGACAAAGCATATACAAGTTGAAGAAGTTTGCATTTGCCAGGAACTACAACATCACTTATTTTGAAATATTCAAAAAAATTAAACATAGTAGTTATTAATTACTTATCAGACTTACCATTATCACATATCTGCTCAACTTTATCTACAGTGTTAAGGGAAAATAATTTATAACCAACTTTCGTCCCAACTCCTAAGGATCTGAAATGGAAATGAATAATGAAAATTTAAGGGGCAAACATTAAATAAGAAACTTACAGCATGTGCATACAGATTTATAAAAAGTCAGTAGTCCTTTAGACCAGCCTTATGAGTAGAAACTTGATTCAGTGGTCAAGTACTTAATTCATAAAAAAAGAACTCATCACTTATGCAAAGGCAGCTTGTTCAAAAGGCTGTAATTTGTATATATGGTACTATAGTAAAAAAGGTCTCTCTGATTTCAAAATTTTCAGTTTATCATTTAAAACCCTTTCTTTTACAAAGCATAGTGAAACTGAAAACTGTGGATAAGTTGCATATTTGTTAGATATACAAACCCAAAATCTTCTATATGGGTATACCTTTGGTGAAAGCAGCACCGTCATTGAAGCTTGGTAACAAGGCATTAACTAGCAGCAAGCAAGTACGGGTGGGGTACAAGCCACTGACTTGACTGTCAGTACTGTCCCACCTCTTAAAACGAGCACTCTTGGGACCAGGCCACTGTCAGACCACAGAAAATCCCAGATGACAGAAATCAGCTCTCAAAAAACACCTATGTAAACAAAGTCTTGCCAGCTCATTCCACATACATATTGATGTTATCAAACGTAGAACAAAGCTTATGAATAATTGCTGTAATTCATTAGGTTTAGTTCTTATGGAAATTCTGGCCTGCTCCAAAAGCATCTCCTCCAAAATACTTACACTCTCGCTACGTCGAAGCTTTAACCACTTTATAAGCGCACTGTCGAATTCTAATCTCCTGGCACCTTTCAATGTTTTCTGGCACTTCAAACTTTTCTGGCTTTCATTTTCTGCAAAAACGTAAAAATTTGCTGCTTTTGTTTCTTTATACCTGCACAGTGTGTGCGTATGTGTGTGTGCTGCTTCTGTTTCTTGATACCTGTACAGTGGTGAGAGAGAGAGAGAGAGAGAGAGAAAGAGAGACTATTGCCCCCGGTAAGGCTGTTACACTGACAGGTATACATTTGCAAAAGTCAAATAATACATTTGTACTAAGAATACAGTACATAGTCATAATTTTGATAAAACTGCTGTTTCACATATTACATGCAAGTATATTTCATGCATTATTGTCATATTGCAGTATATTATCATCTTATAATTTATGAACATAGCACTCAGGCGCCATTTGCATCCCCATTATGTTTACATTCTACTCAGGCGCCATTTGCATCCCCATTATGTTTACATTCTTAAAACCATCAGCCGATTGCATTTTACTGATCCCATCATAGCCATCAGTTGCTAAATGAAACACATTTCAGAGATTTTTTTTTTTAAATTATCAAAACATGGTTTAAAAATGCAACTTTATTTCTAAATGCAGTAAGTTAAATGAAGTAAAGGTGTGATTTCACCAGTACAGGCAGTCCCCGCCTACTGGTGGCATTGTTTAACGATGATCTGGTTTTATGGTACTTGTCTAGCATTGGCATTAAATGGATTTTCGACAACAATCTCCAGTTAGCAGCACCAATCTCTGGTTAGCGGTGCCGATATCCAGTTAATGGCCCCATTAAGCAGGTTATTAGTGCTATTATCACTGATCTTTGGTTAGAGGTGCTTGGCCAGACAGAACCCCACCCATTAACTAGGGACTGCCTGTTATCAGACGTTGATTTTGCCTCTTTCAAAACATTTTGTGGCCCGCACATATTCGTTTCTTCAGCCACAGTTACAACCATAAATTTAGCAGCATACTTTCATAACACTTTTCTCTCCATTTCATGAAGGATGAATAAAGCTTTATTTCATTTTTGTTTACAGAAGTCACCATTGAAAATTAGCAGAATTTTAACAAGTCGAAAACTGAAACGCAACCCTTAATAAATGTGTGGTGTTTCTCAATTCTATTGTTTATGTCAGTACTTGCTATTGTTTATGCCAGCATCTTGCAGGCATTAGTAAGTGTTGCTAATTATTAAAAGAAATAATGATTTCTCAAATGTCACATGATTGGTAAGTCTGATTTAATGTATTGTATGAAGATTCGCATTTAGCCTAATGAGCTTTTGCTTCTAAGCCTATTTATCAGTTAACAGTTAACTCAGATATAATATACATTACCAGTGATATCTACTGAAACTGAGACAGGCATAGAAAGCCTGCCCAGTGTAATCTATTGAAAATAGGTCTCACACTATACACGATGAATGTGATGAAATCATGTTTGTTTTCTATCATGTTTTTGGATGAAATTTTAATAATCACACGATGCAAGAGTATATACGCAAATTATGGTTCTTTTGTATGCTCTACATTTTTTAGTTTCACAGAATGTTTTCGTTGGAAATAATCTGTGCATGTGTATTTACAAAGCAACCTTCATTTCTGAAAATCTAAAAACTCCAAAAACTGAAACGACGTGTGGCACCACCCTCGTAGCCACTCAAGAACTAATGGCTGCTGATTCAAAAAAGTCCCAGATCACGGGAGTTGCCCGACCACGGAGTGCCGGATTTAAGAGGTCAGACTGTACCATTTTTTACCTTCAGCAACACAGACAAACATGGGATTGGTTACAGCTGGGATTATAATATAAAACTTCAGGTTTGTAGTACATTTATAAAAATACAGTACACATTATCCTTCATTTGTGATTTTTCCAGTGAGGATGTAACCTTTAATCTTTCATACATAGACTCATTCCTTAGGTGGGAGGTATTGCCTGAAAAACATTGCTGGTGTTGTTCCACCCACCTGGAATGCCAGCTTCCCAGTCAAGTATATAGGCAAGATAAAGGTGATTCTTGTATCCACCTGTACAGCTTGGCCTATGTGACGTCTTGGCATTTGACCAGACCAGGGTACACATGGCCCTGAATTGCTGGACAAGACACAGCAAGAGAGAGAGAGAGAGAGAGAGAAGAAATCAATCACCGTTAAGGCAACTGACATTATGCCAACCATGTACCTAAAGGGGAGCGCACTCTTAGATTTTTTATGAATATTTTTGAAATTTAAAAAAAATGGTTAAATGGCCGTAAGACATGAGCAACACCTTCGTTATCACGTGACCAAAGCATTTTTTCGAAATATTAAAATTGATGGGGTTTTGGGCCTTCGCCCCCCACACAGTGAGGTAGGGCTGACGTTTGGCTCCTTATGACTATTGTCATTTTTTCCTTTATTCGCCTAATTTATTCATTATTTTGATTTTTATATCACCTTATCTCCTACGTCTGGCAGTGTCTGGCAACAACAATGGCTTGTTCCTTGGTGAATGCGTGGTAGGAGACAGGGTTGCCACCATACGTTGAAAGCGGGTGGTGGGACACTTTTTACTCTGAGCAATTTTTTCGCTATTTGCAGTGTTTTTGCTGTCTTTTTTTACATCCAGTAACTCTAAATACAATCTATATACTTTCACCTTCAAAAATACGCTCACAGTTGATGAAATGAATAAAGGATGATGAAAAGGGAGTATATGATGACAAGTTCATTATATCAAATCTCGGTTAGATAAAATAGTGTCGGGTATTAGGTGCAAGGTAGGAAATTGCAGGGGTAAAGTTCAGGTCAAATTCTCTGCCAATAGATGGGATACTGATATTTTAATGAAGTGCCAATCGTGTAGGTTTACAGTTAGTGCCCCAGCAAAGCGAATTAGCAATGGAAAATCTCAGCACCATCAATTGAGTGAGATAAATATTGAGGAAATTGAACACAACTTTGGCTATGAGAAATTCAACTTGCTAACACATCTGTTTGGCACAAGTGAAAGTATAGAAGTAGTTCTTCATTTGAGAGACAAAAAGGCTTGAAAATCAAACTCCAAAGACCAAAAAGACCAAACAAGTGAAAAAAACGACTGAAAATGAGTCAAGAATATCAGCCTGGTAGCCACTAAACTTCTAGTTTCTTAGTTTCAAACAAGGCAACAATGAGTCAGGTGGTACTTGATGATACCCTCGCCTCGAGCGAATAATACCCCTTTTTATAGAGGGAAGGGGGTGACCTGGAGCCAGAAATCAACCAAAATAATGCTCTAAGGTAAGTTTTTTCCACGAGTGCCAAAAAAAACCACTTGTTGATCTTTACGGTCGTTTTTCTCAGTTTTCACTTTTTTGCACTTCAAACGCAAACTACATTTTTATTTTTAGGCCAATTTTAAAGTTAAATATACCATTGGAAAGAGGAAAGAAAGACGAATATTTGTTTGGGGCTAGATTTTTTCTTAGGTTGACGAGGAACTGGTGATAATCAAATTATACAAATTTGGGGGGAAAATCCCCCCTCGCCCCATCCAAAAAAAAAGAAAAGTAGAAAAACTCTTCCCATTATTTTTTTCATACTGTGATATACTTTCTATGTATGAAGCCGCATTGCAATAGCTCTAAAAATGAAGGAGGTGAATCATTTTTAATTTTTTTATTTTTTATTTTTTTAATAAAATCCAAAATAATCATCCGATCACTCTCAAATTTTTCCTGGAACATCACCTTATATATATGTATAACATATAAAAATTCCATAAAAATCGGAGCATTATTTCTATGTAAGCGTGCGCTCCCCTTAAACAAGATGCTGTTCTGCCCAGTGAAGTTTGTGAACAATGTCTAGCAGGTAGAAAGAGGTACATAAAGGTGATCTGCCAGTGTCAGACACCTGCCCTTGATCCGTGAACTTCAGAGTTTCTCTTGAATGCTAAGGATAGTGGAATGCCCATGGATGGTTATCAGAAAATATACAACCTTTATATCTTCCGCAAGCATGCAGTCATCCTCTCTGATGGAATCCATCTTGAACAGACCCTGTAGCACAAACTTATTTAATGAAGGAAGGCTGATGACTGGTCTCCAATCCCCCTGTGATTTCTATAGCAAGAACAAACAACTGTAAAAGATCACTGATGGGTCATATATAATTTATTATACAGTACATTATTTTCCAGCATCATCCTTACTTTTGCCAACAAGGCCAGAACTTTGGAAGATCCTGGAGGGTAGGTATGGCAGTGGTCTTTAGTAAGCAATCTGTAACCATGCTACATATTATCCCACATATTTTGAGGCTCTAATTGCAAATCCTCAGGGAGACTGTTACACAGTCCAACCATGTGAGGAATAAAGGACCTCTGGAACTGCGTAGTTCAACAGAGATAAAATAACGTATTTCCTCCACAACATCCCATGCAAGCAGCAAACCTGGCAACCAAAAAGATGGTGCAAACTCCAGAATGAAACCCCAAAGAGCACCAGATGGAGAATACAGTGCTACCGAATAGCATTACTGTAGTTGCTTCCAAGTGACCACTTTCCTCATAAATGAGCTCAATTACCTTGCAAAAAAGACCTCTTCAACTCTGCCTACATTGGTTCCATGGGAATGAGACTATCAGGTCCAGCAGAATTCAGACAGACCAAACTGGATAGTGTATCCAACTTACAAATGAGTTACATTCCGGACGGCCGTTCGTATCTTGAACTGTTCATATATTGGTTTTAAATATGATGTGCAAAATTTTTCTTCAAAAATTATTAAAACTGAGTAAGATACTAACCTTTGAAATATGTTTACATTTCTGAGTTAACCAGGGAGTCATAGATTATACTATTTCACTGTACAGTATATGTTTAAATCAGGCAGTATTACAGTATACAGAATTACAGTAGTGCACCGAGATAATGGATCGTGGTATACCGTACTTCCAGATATATCGGTACGAAATGGGAATATCAATTTGAGGGTTTTCACCTCCAGATCAAGTGCTGAACTGTTTTTTCAAATCCAGTGCCAAAAGGAATGCTGGAAGTTTGAGTGAGGGAGAAAGCCCATCACCCACACATGAATACATGTTTATGCATACAGTAAACTGTAATTTCACTTTATAATACTGTACTGTACACTGTCCTGTTACGCATCCTTTATGAGAGACGTTGCTGCTCCGTATCATCACATTTCCTAGTTAGCAGAGAGGTTATTTGGCCTATGCTAATTTTTATGCATTTTTATGTATTTTTTTTACATTGATATTGATTTTGTATCAAGATATTAGCATAATAATGTAGAATAAGAGAAGATGTAAGAATTTATTTTGCATTTTTATACCCTAGTTAGCAGAGAGGTTATTTGGCCTATGCTAATTTTTATGCATTTTTATGTATTGTTTTTACATTGATATTGATTTTTTTATCAAGATATTAGCATAATAAATAATGTAGTATAAGAGAAGACGTAAGAATTTATTTTGCATTTTGTGACTAAATGCACTTCTTGTGATAAAACTATTAAAATATTCAAGTATAAGCATTTTTAGCAGGTTTCTTTTGGTGTTCTGAACTACCAAAATAGGCAGTTATCAGCATTTTTAGAGGGGTTTTAAGTACAGTATTCCCGGATTTTAGCTATTCACAGGGGTAGTGGTAAGCATCCCCCATGAATACTTGGGGTCGACTGTATAAGCATGAAACACAAAAGGGG
Organism: Macrobrachium rosenbergii; assembly: GCF_040412425.1. Taxonomy (NCBI): domain Eukaryota; kingdom Metazoa; phylum Arthropoda; class Malacostraca; order Decapoda; family Palaemonidae; genus Macrobrachium; species Macrobrachium rosenbergii. Next base: position 31,869,224 of record NC_089765.1, read on the forward strand.
AAAAAATTATTCTTTCAAATGCCATTCCCTGAAACATAGAGTCAATAGATTAATGAATTGTTTCATTTCATTTTCATTTGTGTCATATGATTTCAGTGCATTTGATACTGTAGGCAAACTTTCTATATACACATCTAGAAACTGGATGGAAAATCTGTTCGTTACTGCTACAACGTGCTCCATGACTTTGTCATCAAAAAAAATTCTCAAAAAAGACTCCACAGGGTTTCCCTTATGCTGAATACTAAATTTCACACCTTTGGGTGAACGAAAAGTAACGGGAATTCCATGGGGTTTCCCTTATCCAGAACAAAATGGTCATGGAATTTGCAGCACAGAAAGAGAGAGTAATTTTTGTGCTGATTATGGAAAAGGCACTCTTATTTCCTTTTATCGTAGTCATCATCATTCTTTGCGACAAGTAGTGATAATGTTGTTCCAGGCAAAAAATTTTTCTTTCGCTTTAGATCGCTCAGTATGGGGGGATAAATGGGATCAAACAAAAAGAAATACGGTGCTACCCCGCTTTTGGGGGCTTCACTTTATTGCGCTGCATTTTGTTGCAGATTTTTCTGGAACACATAATTCACTTTTCCACGGGGAAACTCACTAACTCGCTGATTTTGTAAACAACATTACTAGAGTGTAAGTACACTAAATTATTTTTATCATAAAAATGACATTTTTATAAAATAAAGTTCTACATATACTTACCAAGTAATTACATAGCTACAGTTTCCACTTGCACAGCAGCTTAAATTCAAAAATTGTAGGTAACGCTTCAAAGTTTAGTGCAGGTAACTGGTCCTGCCCACTAACGGGAATACCAGGAACCACTTAGCAGACAATCTCATTCTGCTTATGCCTTATGTCACTTTTATATAAGTAACTTACCAAGTAATTACATAGCAGATTCCCACACTGACAGGAGGTAGGATGCATGGACATATTCTACTCCAAAACACTGTCATGCAATGAATTTGAAATAAAAAAGTTGCTAGCATTGAATACAATGCTTGTAGTTCCATATTAGTTAAGAGAGCCTGCAGTAGAAAACTGCCTCTGATTGGTGCTCAACTTAACCTGTAGTGGCATGGCGGTAAAGCTGTGGAGCGCCTCTACCTAAGTGGGAGCCTTGCAGCCAAGGAGTAGTCCGATGGTTAGCAAAGCATAACAGGAAGTTTTGCAGTGAAGGAGCTAACCGAAGGCTAGCAAAACTTCAAAAAGTGCTCTTGCCCTGGGTGCAGTACCCCAAGAAAAAACCAGATAACACTGTCACCTGCACTGAAATAAAGACCACGACCCACCCACTGAGAGTGTTGGGTGCTCCAGGTACATTGTAACCCCCCGCTCTCACAATGACGTTCCAGAACATAAAGCCAAACGCTAAAGGAGCAAGGACTCGAGAGTAGGCTTGCCATAGAGAGGCCAGAACACAGATCCTCACACTAGAGGACTTGAGATACTCCCAGAGTCCAGCAGGGACATGGAAGGACACTTCCTGCATAACTCAAAAGTGGATGACAGGATTGTCAGGTTTATCTCTATCCTGAATTTCATCTTCTATTCTAAGAGAAAAAAGGGGCATTGCAGGCCGTGCAGATTAGCTGACTACTATGTGGTCTCGCAGACAACCAAGGGAACTTGCAGATCCTCATCCTGACCAGCAGACCACCATGCAGACTAGCTGCCAACCCTGCAGACTCTTTGACAGTCAGAGGACACTTGGACATTCGAGTGGACTTATGGACTCAATAACACTATGCACAGGCCGAAGACATGCGGAAAACACAGAAACCTAGCATAGGCATAAGTATGGGTTTGACAAACTGAGCCAAACCTTTCTGTAAAAGAAACACAGTTCTCTCAACTGTGTCCTGAGGGAAGAAGAAACATAGAACCGGAGGCGTAAATAAGAGGGATGAATGCGATTGTGCGACTCCCTCAGCAGTAAAAGAGCACCTAAGTTTTCTCTTCTTGAGGTTTAAAAGTAAAGAGCAGAGATCTCAAAAAGGCATCTCATTCGTCCTTACCCACACTGGATATGACTCAAGAGACAATCAGAGACAAACCAAGGTAGTCTCTCTACTAAAAAACTGGAAGTCATATATCTTCTTAACCAGAGCTCCTGCTGTCTAAGAGGAGGGAGCTTTCTTCATGAAGGTAAAAAATACTGGACATAAATCTCCTCCAAAAAGTGGACCTCTGTATACACAGACTAATGCTCTCCATATGGCACCCAGATGCAGGAGACTGACAATGAAGAATTGGTGCCAGGCTATCGGGAACTGGCACTGGTCACTTGAAAAAGCCAAAGCCAGGCGCTCAATCGGGAACTGGCGTTCAAGAAAGAACAACAGTGTGTTCTACAAACCTGTCTGTGAGCGGGATAAATGTTCACAGGCAGGAGTCAAGTACTGGACAGATACTGATGCTCTGCAGTAAGCGCCGAGCATTCTGGAATTGGTGCTGTGAGCTCGGGAATTGGCGCTGAACTTTTGGCAATCAGTGCCAAGAGCACAGAGGTACATAGCGGGCACTCGGGAGCAGGCGCTGAGCGCTCGGAGACTGTGACTGTCGTACGTTGCTGAGAGAAGAATCTCTGCTCCGTTGGAACGTAATAGGAGACATCTCGTTGTCACTACTGTACATCTCTTCAAGGGTCGGGACGCGCCGTGAAAAACACCTAGAATGCCTCTTGTCAAGGCCAATTTGAGTCCAATGACAACTGGTGGGCACTGAAAGGGAAGCCCTTCCATTGGCAGTCTGAGGGTCTTCCACTACACGAACTGTGAGTGACAGGTTCTAATGAGGAGGTGACTTCCCGTAGGTAAACCCTACCAACCTCCTTTGGACCTTCGGAATATCTTCTTCCTTCCATCTAGGAGCATGGGGGGGCATTCTGGAGCCACTGGACGCTTGGAAATTGCTAGGCACTCGGGTGCTGGGCACCTACGGGCACTGGACGAGAGTTTTGACACCAAATACTGGCGCTCCACAACTGGGAATTCAGGAGACAAGCACCATGGACTTCCAAACCAGAATCTATATCACTAAAGCACATCATTTTGGACGCCTTTTCAATGGTTGTCCGCCAATGCCTGGGCCCAGACAACAGGCTCTGCTGAGGGGGAACTACCAGAGGCAAACCCCCTTGGACTCCCTTGGATTGCAAGTAGGCCTTCTCCCAGGTTTAGGGGAGCAGGACAGTGACCTTTGGTCTACAAAATCTGATGGGCCGGATAGTCACCTCGTCCCCTACACTTGGGGCAAGACATCTTTTCAGTGGCTGTCTGTCGCAACGTGGGACCATACAACAGGTTCGACTGAGGGGACAATTACCCCGTGGAACTTCCCATCAACCTCCTGAGTAAGGAGGCATATGCCGAAGGAGGGGTAACAGGATCCACAACTTCCCCCTCAGAAGAAGAAATAGGTGACAGTTCTGCAACAGGCTGAGGGGCCAAGGGTGTTTTCTTAATTAAGCCAAGGATATTATCCAATTGGCAATGGATCGACTGAAATGAAGGATCCAATAAAGAAGAAGCCTGTTGTGCTGCAGAAGATAAAGAGAGAGACGAGACTGAGAGAGAAGCTGCAACTGCAGGAGTGGGCAGCACCGAAGACACGGGCGCTGCAGAAGGCTCGGAAGAAATTGGGCGCTCAGAAGCGGAAATGGACCTATGCGCCAACAGACTGTCTTGCGGAAAATGGCAGACGGGAGGCAACGGACGCTCGGGAGCCAGCAAGTGCTCGGGAGCCGACGGGCACATGAGCGCCAACTGCCGCTCAGGAGCAGATGAGCGCTCAGCTAAAGGGCGCTTAAGAGACGATGGTTGCAGAGAAGACGACGGGCGCTCGGAAAGAGCCACACAAAAAGGAGCAACACATTCAACAGGTAATGGAAGCTCTGGCGCCACTGGGCGCATTGGCACCAAAGACTTCTTCCCAGAGGCCAAAGAAGATCCAGGTAATACTGATTGTTCAGGAGCTACAGGAACAGAAGCTGGGTGCATGGGCACTGGAGAGCGCTCTGACATCACTACATGCCCAGGCAGATCCTCCAAAACTATGGATGGGCGCTTGGAATAAGACGAGGTCCTAGAAGAAGAGCATTTATGAACAGTAGCAGGCTTAGTAGAAGGAAACCGTCCCACTAATTCCGGGTGATACTGGGAGGAACACTCTGGACTGTCCCAAAAACTACAGGATGGCAGTCGCTCTGGAGAAGTTTCTTTTAACCTTCTTAACTGGAACTGAAGGAGGGTGAGATACACCCAGGGCACGCCTCTTCAGAGGGCAAGATTCTCCCTGAAAACGCCATTGGCGCCTAGGACTAGAGTCACTGCTGGAAACACTAGATGAAAGACAATCCACTTCCATAGAGACGCCTTTCCAGTGGATTTCCGTCGTAACCTGGGACGCGGCAACAGACCCGACTGAGGGGGCGACTGCCTGTGGGCAGACCCCAACGACCTCCTTTGGGCTACCAGTTTGGCTCCTCCCAAGTTTAGGGGAGTTTGCCAGGGGCCTTGGCCAAGGAGAATTGGCGGGACAGACAGCCACCTCCTCCACTAACACTTCACCATCACTTTAATGTTTACTTTGTCCACCAAGACTTTAACAGAAGCATCAATTTTCTCCATTGTATTAATTAATAACCCAAACTTAAGGTTAATTCTAGATTCAAGACTGGTAATGGGGTCGGGATCGGGAGTAAGGGAGCCAGGGTGTAGAGTGGTTGGTGTAGTACAGCCTGAGAAGAGGGATTAGGTGGAACAATATGCAAGGAACCAGAATTACCATCAATAGAAAATTTAGCAGACACCTGACTAGCTGAGTCTTCTTACTACTAGCTTTTGCCGCTGCTTTCCTCTTTTTGTCCCTGTCTAATTTGGTTAAATGAATACTCAAAGTCTTCCACATTTTACCATCACATGAAACACATTCCCCACAAGTCAATTCACAAGAACATATTTGACCCCTGCAAGATGTACAAAGAGTATGAAGGTCACAGCAGGCTTTAGTCAGTTGAGTATTGCAGTCTTTACTGCAATACCTAAAACACTGAGAACCCGAATGGGACATTGCCAACAAGTCATGAGTGAATGTTAAAAAGCAAAAGTCAATATCGGTAATACTGGTCTTTTGAGAAAACCTGACACAATCTCATTGTGCTGAAAAGGCTACCATAAAGAGAATACTTCACCAATGATTCCAAAGATCAAAAGAGAGGAGAAAATTCCATAAAATCGCTGCTGCCAATCACTGTAACCACAGCCATCATGCGGCAGAGAAAAATTGAGTTCGTTTGCTGAGCTGGTTCCTCTCTTACTCCGAAAGCGGGCGGGGTCACTCGCCTACCCAAAACAATATTAGTGCTACAGCCGAATTTCAAAATTCTAGCTGCCAGTTAATAGAAACTAACAGCTATGTAATTACTTGATAAGTAGCTTATATAAAGCCCTTCTTTTTTGTAAAAAAAAATGTGAGAGGGACCTCCAACACGTCCGCCCCAACACACACATACCATAGGTCTTGAAAGAAACACGAACACCCAAGTGTCTGCATGATCCCATGCATGCTGCTCAATTCAATTACCAGCGGGATCATAATGTGGCAACCTTTTGCACATGAACCCTCTGAATGCAAATGATCAAGGAATCATTCACATATACATCAGGAATTCTGGACAAACCAGGCACTACCCAAGGGTCTACATGAGCACATGCATGCAGATCACCAGGATGCCAGCAGTATCATGTAGCAGCAACCTGTCACATGTGAACCTTCTGTCTGCACATGTACTATCAAGGAAAAGGTCTCGAGCAGTCTCTGTACCTTGGAAGGAAATGGGGAAAAATTGGCTCATGAGCAGACTCAAACAGACCAGTACCATCCCTACTTAAGGCAGACATCCCATCTGAGGTGAGCAAATCCTGTTGCCTGGAAAGACAGGTTGTAACATCAGTTGACACAGTGGAGTTATCTCTACAGGCATGATGACCTTAACAGGAGAATCAACAGTGGTAAGTTCCTTAACTGGGAACAATAGCAAAAAATAGTTAACTCAGAATACCAAGGGTGGAAACGTCCAATAGTACTCCAGTGAAGCCACCAACAGAGCAAAGGTGGGTGGTGGTGAACCAAAAAACAAGGGCCACTGTCTCACCTGTGGAGACTTCACCACACAAACCTTGACTGGCAGTGTCAGGGACTGTGTGCTGGTCACCTACCCTCTCACACATTACCACCCCCAATGACTCCAAGGAGAACCACAAAACAAATGGCACTGTCTCACCTGGGGGAGAGATCAGCACACAAACTGGGATTTGCAGTGTCAAAGTGTGTGCTGGTCACCTGCCCTAAAGCATATACAAACCGAGGAGAACAAGCAGAGAAGAAGTCCAGGAGGAAGGCACCAAAAAGAGTATTTCCACTCAAAGAAACTGCTGACATCTTTTGATCTTCCTCCATGGCTGCCAAGCCTTTCCTCTGGCAAAGGAAACCAGCCGGCACACTTCTCTAGGAAACCTTCAGAATAACAATTGCTGGTCACACTAACACCAGGGGCATAAAATGCTCATTCACCCACTTATGTCCCTCATAACTCTCATTATTCACTTTTATTGTTCAAATCCATGTTGAACAAAAAATAAATATTCAATAAAAAGATGAATAGTTTAAATTTGATGATCAGTCAGAGCATAGTGATATGTCTGAACCTGACCAAGGCAGGAGAAAAAGTTTCCAGCAAATGAGGGGGAGGGGGTTCCTCCAAATTACTTGCCTTCCTCTAATTAACTACCTTGTTACCGAACTTCAACAACTTTTCCAGCTCCTACAGAGGAATATTCCTACATATTTCTATTAGATTGAAATGTCTCTCTGCCTTGGACTGCACAGGTTCCACGGGCAAGAGACCGTCAGACCCAGCAAACCCCAACACAGACTGAGTAGCAGAGGCAACAGGGGTCAACGTAGGCAAGACCAGGGAAGGAGTGATACTAGCAGTGATGCCCTTGGAAGACACCTCTGGAACTTTCTTTGTCACCTTCCACCTCTAAAGATAGGCTGACTCCTTAAATTGAGCAGGCAACCAAGAGACAGTGTGAGAGACAGCACACACCTGACCTCTGCATGTCACAGACAAAAAAATTAGGGTGGGTCATCAAAGGTTACATAATTTAGCACACACTGTCCACTGGGGCATCTTTCCAAATCATTCCTTCTGGGGAAGAATTTGTCAGACACCAATATTTTAATCACAATCATAACAGGCTAAGTACAGTCTACCTACATGCAAAAGTTGTAAACCACTCCAACATGGAAATACTAACTAATAAGCTCCAACAACAGCCATGATGAATGTACTTCAGTACATCTGCACTACAACACAGCAAGAGAAAAAAAATTATGCTACTTACCAAATGAGTAGGTGGGGTTCCCCACCCCTTTAATAGTCTGTTGCTTGTTAACTACCTTATTACCAAGCTTCGACAACAATATCAGCTTCTAACAGAGGTATACAAATAAAAAAACAAAGGTTTGCATTCTCATAGGAACAAACTAGTGTTTTAGGAGTTTCAACCCATTTGTTAATACCATTTTGGGAGTTTCAACCTATTTGTTAATACCAAGTTGTGAAATATAGTAAGATTCCAAAATCACCTCATACTTTACAAAGAACTAATTTAATTTCATACTATCATGTCTGACACCTAAGTAAATACTGTAATGACATACATGCTTGTTATCTATGTAACTCATAATCATGAAAATATACAAAATGTTTCTTTCTATTTTAAGAGTATCCCTAGACAAAAAGAAGTGGTTTGTATTCCTTAAAAACAACTTTGTTTTGGTGATTAACATGCCCTCTAAAGCCATGATGGGATGGTTGGCTAGTACTCAAGAAGGTTCTACACGTGTACTGTACAGTATATTGGATATGATGTACTGACAGAAGTGTTCCTCTGGTCTTCACAAACTGCCTGGTGTCAGAGTCTGATCAGTACTTAACATATATACTCATGTATCATACAATTTCTTTAAGGAAATTTATTTCTGATTTAAGAGTGTCACACCATATACTGTGCAAACTACTGGCCTAGGCTGGGTATTACACTTACAGTATCCATTTGCGTAAGACAAATAAGCTATTACAGCTGTATTGAAGATAAAGTTAATGGTAATGAAACTGATATTTTACTTACTGAATCCATTTGTACAATATTATTATCATGTTACATCATCATCATAATGTAAAAAAAAAAAAAACTGATCATCCGCCACATGCATTTAACCCTCTAACGCCGAGCCTCTATTTACAAAAGTGTCTGTCGTATGCCAGCGGCGTTTGGGAGTTAGCGCCAAAGTGGAAAAAACGTTTTTTTCAAAAAGTCACAGCACGCTTAGTCTGTAAGATTAAGAGTTCATTTTTGGCTCCTTTTTTTTGTCATTGCCTGAAGTTTAGTATGCAACCATCAGAAATGAAAAAAAAATATCATTATCATGTATAAATATTGAAATATATGACAGCGTAAAAAAAAATTTCATATATAATTGTATACAAATCGCGCTGTGAGCAAAACGGTTAAAGCTAACGAGTTATTTCTTTTTCTTTGTATTGTACACTAAATTGCAATGATTTTGGTATATAACAAATTGTAAAATGATCAAAGCAACACAGAGAAAATATTATCACAAAATGATGCATGAATTCGTAACGAGCGGACATAAAAAAAAGTTTTTTTTCAAAAATTCACCATAAATCGAAATACTGTGCTAGAGACTTCCCGTTTGTTGCAAAATGAAGGTAACTGATTGAATATTGCTAGACTGTAAGTGTTTTAGCTTACAATTCCAGTATTCGACCATTTCGTTCGAGTTAAAGTTGACCGAAAGTAGAATTTTTTTGTATTTATGGTGATTTATATGAAAATATTTCAAAACTGATAAATGCTACAACCATGAGTTATTTTTTGTTGTATTATACATGAAATTGCGCACATTTCCATACATAAAACTTTATGTAACGACTAAAATGAAACGGATGCAAACATTACGACAAAGTGATGAAAGAATTTCCGAGATGTTCGGCTGAGTTACCGCGCGCAGACGTAAGGAAAAATTTTTTTTTTTTTAAATTCACCATAAATCGAAATACTGTGCTGGAGACTTTCAGTTTGTTGCAAAATGAAGGTACATGATTGAATATTACTAGAATATAAGAATTTTAGCTTACAATTGCATTTTTCGACCATTTCGGTCGAGTTAAAGTTGACCGAAGGTTGAAATTTTGGCACTTATCGTGATTTATATGGAAATATTTCAAAACTGATAAAAGCTACAACCATGAGTTATTTTCTGTTGTATTCTACATGAAATTGCACACATTTCCATATAAAAAACTTTATGTAACGACTAATATAAACCGGTGCAAACATTACGACAAGTGACGAAAGAATTTCTGAGATGTTCGGCAGAGTTACCGCACGCGGAGGTAAGGGAAAAGTTTTTTCAAAAATTCACCATAAATCGAAATATTGTGCTAGAGACTTCCAATCTGTAGCAAAATGAAGGTACATGACTGAATATTACTAGAATGTAAGAGTTTTAGCTTACAATTGTGTTTTTCGACCATTTCGGTCAAGTTAAAGTTGACCGAAGGTTGAAATTTTGGCACTTATCATGATTTATATGGAAATATTTCAAAACTGATAGAAGCTACAACCATGAGTTATTTTTAGTTGTATTCTACATGAAATTGCGCACATTTCCATACATAAAACTTTATGTAACGACTAATATAAACCGGTGCAAACATTACGACAAAATGACGAAAGAATTTCTTAAATTTTCGGCCGAGTTACTGCGCGGATGTAAGGAAAAAGTTTTTTTCAAAAATTCACCATAAATCGAAATATTGTGCTAGGGACTTCCAATTCATTGCAAAATGTAAATGATTGAATATTACTAGAATGTAAGAGTTTTAGCTTACAATTGCGTTTTTCGACCATTTCGGTCGAGTCAAAGTTGACCGAAGGTTGATATTTTTTGTAGTCAACGTATGGTACGTCCACTCGGCACCCAACAGACAATTTTAGTCGACGTACGATATGTCCAGTCAGCATTTAAGGGTTAAGTAAGCTAGGCTAATGTTTACTTTCTAAAAATCAGCTAATTGAGGCATAGGCTACTACCAAAATAATTAGGAAAATCTTTTTATAGTTGCTAAAAAAAATGAATTATTACTGGAATTATTTCATTTTTTGTACATAAAACAAATGCAAAGTGGGTATACAAACATAAACTAACATATATTAAACTAAAATCCACCAAAATCGCAAAACAGCTGTTTCTTGATTCAGTTTGCTTATGGCCAAAACCACTGTTGTTTGTGCTAGTTTTTGCTAAATGGTGCTCATGCAATAGTAAATGGCTGTTAATTATAAGAGATGGTTATGAACTGTCACATAAACCATAAGTTTGGTAATCTTGTTTGAAAGCCTGCCCTAGTGTAATCTATCGAAAATGAAATTTGATCTACAATCATAGCCTAGTACAGTATAATCTACTGAAAATGAAATTCACTCTGTAAGTAAGGCCTAGTTTTAATTTTTTTTTTTTACTTTCATTTATTTAACAGGAAGATGGGATTATAGAGGGAAAGAGGTTAGCCTAATGTTATCTGGGCTATTGAAAATGTAACTCACATGATACGCTAGATGTATACTGAAATAATATTTTGGCGATGAAATTTTAAGGGCTGCATGATACGTAACATCAGATGGTACACAAGTGTATATATATATATACATATGGTATATCTGTCAATTTAGAAGGTTCCCAGTATGTACACATATTTTTATGTCATTGACAATCAACCTGGTCAATGCTCTCAATAATTCTGCTGTTGAGTTAGACTGACTTGTAGTATTTTTGAGTAAGGTTCTATTCTAATTTCAAAATATACCCAAATTCTGATCAATCAATGGCCCAGGTTAGGTTAGGAAAGGTTAGCTTAAGATGCACCTCTGTTTTGAACAAATTTAGCACTCCCAACACTAAAAACACCATTTTCTATCCTACTATGGTCCCTTTAAAAATTTTATATAAATGGATGTGGTTATGACAGGTTTTTTTTTTCTTACAGAATTAGCCTGGTGGTTGGCCAATATTTGCCTGGGCTCTGGCCTAATGTTACATAAATCACTGAAAAGGAAACTTATCCCAATTTTTCTTAGATGGGAGGCACTCTCGCTTATCTATACCAAAAGAATAGCGTGCAATATGGATTATGGGCAAGTCACCATGGTATGATATGGACAGTGTTAACCTAGGCTAGCCTAGCCTATCTTCAACTTGCCTTCATGATGGCAGCAACGAGAGCTATGGTCGTTGTATCAACGAATATATTTTCGATTTTATTTAACATTGTGCCATCAGAATGTTTCACCAAATACGCGAAAAGATCAGATGATCTGGTGCCCACTTACGAAAAATCTTGGTTGAAGTTGACTGAGAAGACCCCTCCGTTAGAGGAGGGGTCAGAAGCCCCTTGTGCTGCCAAACTCATGAGTCCTGATATGCCTGCTCGTAGTCCTGAGGTCACCACACCTACACCAGAGGTCACTGCGCCCACACTCGTTGCCAGACTTTGCATAAACGGCAAACTATGTGAATACTAAATTTTCATTGTGCTGGTCATCTTCGCTGTGTCTCCTTTGTAGGCTGCCAACAGTTGTGATCCTTTTTGTTTTGGTACAATTCTCAACAAACACTAAAATACAAATTAACTTTCTATGCTTTAAAAATATGTTCCTGGCATTCCTATTAATATTGTTGTTGATATGTTGAAACGTTTGATCAAACTGACATTGTTATGATATTGAATTTGCATGAAAGGATGATTAAAATTCCAGTGTTGCCAACGACGCGAATTGATGGCTAGATAGGGATTTGGCTATTGCTATTTCGATGAGACAAAAATGCCACTGGCCAATTGAATCAGCTAAAGCCAATATTATTGCTTGAATAGTAGAATAAATTGGCCTGATATTTTATAAAATCTGTACAACCATTGAGTGAAGGAGAATGTCTTCAAAATAATTGTGCTATTCTTCCAATTGTTCGGCAGTATAGTGAGGTTCTTTTCTTTTCTGTGTCATATGGATAATGTGAGTTCGATGTAGAGTCCATTTCTTATCTAGTATATCATATATGGAAAATGCTAACTTAAAATACAAGTCAAGTACCTCACACAAGGGTCATTTTGAAGAGTACAGCACAATAAGATTATAAGCTAACTGCGCGATCACTTAAACAAGGATATTTAAAAATTACTTGATCCTTGTTGATTACGGGAATAACATAAATATCTAGCCCATTTGCCCAACGCTTGGGCGAATAGCCGCTCCATGTTTAAAGACCCTCAAACTTTACTATGACTGCCCAAAAGAAAATTTAATTGCATGACATTACAGTGTTCTATGATACCGATTATCAGTACGATACCAACGAACTTTCAGGGTTGACGTCACAGGAATAAACAAGGTTAGTGCTGGAAATGAATATCGATGTCTTGTAGTAAACCACAGAACAACGTTACGAGGCATGAAACGAACTACAAATTAAAGTTAATGTATACATTAGACATAATTACTGTTTTTACTAAAATTTAACTCGTTAATCCATTTAAATAAATTGCTGTTTCTTTCGTTGTCAAATGCGGATGAGTTTTCTCCGGAGGGCATATAGGCTAATTTTCATAAGTAGGCTACTCGATGTTTAACCGTATTGAAGTGCTGAAAAATGGATAAATAAATATTTGTGTATGCGTTATGATAAATTCACTACTAGTCTGTTAACAGTACTGTACTTTTTAATGTCCCCTGCTATTTGAATTTTCGTGGCTCCAGGTACTGCCAAATTTGCCCCTCTAACACCTGAATCATCAATGGAATGAGCCCACAGCAGTATAAAACATAAGCCACGTCACACACACACACTCACACACACACACACACACACACGTATAATATATAAATATATATATATAAATATATATATATATATATATATATATATATATATATATATATATATATATATGTGTGTGTGTGTGTGTGTGTGTGTGTGTGTGTGTGTGTGTGTGTGTGTGTGTGTGTCAATTGCTAGTAGGGATGGCAACAGAGAAAACCAAATAAATAATTATTTCCATATTCTTTATTTAAATGCTAAATCAAGGGTGAACTCCAAGACCAAAAAAATTCGACCCTGGCCTCTTTCCATGTCAGTACAGAGGACTTTAACAGCAATACATCAACCTTTAACAAGGCCTTAGCGCTTCTTAGATATCAATGTCCCTTTTTTCCCCAACAATTTCTTTACATTTATTAATGCCCTTCTCCTCTACTCCAAAATTTCAAAATTATACCCACGTTTTCTCATCTTATCAGTCTTCATTTTCTATACAAGACAACGCCACAATACAACACCGACCCACTTCTTTTCACCTATGGTAATGTATTCACCACACCATTGTCCTATCTCTACGTTTTTCCCAATTTCAACCCCTCTTATATCTAAAAAAAGACAATTAATCAGAACATCTTAAGCCATTTTTTTCAGTCATACTGAATTTCATACTTTAGGCCTGTAGAAGATGAATGTCTAAAACTCTCTCCATATATCTGAAACTCTTGGATCCACTGACATTCCCTTTATCTTCTACACCTTTTACCGAGATCCTGCTAACTTCATTTTTTTCCTCTTGTTCCTTCGTTTGACCATCATCTATTGCATCTGGTTCCAAATGCCTGGTCGTATCAATCACATCAGCTTTTCTACCACCAACATAAACATTCATTACTCCATCTTCAAAGCTTCCATTTACACTTATGGCCTGGTTCTTACTAGCATTTACTTTCACTTTCAAAGACTTTATCGTCCTTACAGATTCCTCTTTATTGTCATCTATCGACACTATCGTCTGCAGACATTAGCCACGCAACATTCTTTCAGCAACACATTTTCTCATCTTTCAGATTTTCACCTACAACTGGCCTTTCCTTGACTTTTCTTACCGCTATTCCTAAAACTGTTAAATGATCATGGAACACAACTGATCTTAGTCTCGTGCCTATTTTGTACCAAACTAGTGACTCTCCTACCTGCATATATACCTATATGTTTCACTTTCATGATTAGAATTATCGTTCTCAGCTAATTACCATCTACACCATACAGTCCTAACACCTTCCACATCATGCCTATTAATTTAATGGATAACTTTTTTTCTGAGTCCATGTACACACGTATACCTTTTCGTTTTACTGTCAAATTTCTTGAACACTTGTAACAAAGGAAAAACTTTCTCAAAATATCCTCCTCCTCATTTAAAATGTGTATAAGTGAATGTGAACAGGAGAGTGACTTGAGTGTGAAAGAGAGTCTTCGACAAGGATTCGTTATGCCTCCTTGGCGGAGCTATGGGAAAAGTCAGAGGAAGAACAATAGAAGTAGGTGTAAAACTGTAGAATAAAAAAAAATGGATCATGAATAGAGTGCAGAATGATTGATATTTGCAGATGTTAAAATTTTGAGTGGAGTTAAATAATGAAAGCTTCATACAGTTAGAAGAGTGTGAATTTCTTTGCGAAGGGAAAAAGTAAGAGTAAATGAGAGCAAGAATAAGGCCAAGAGGGTTATTTTGAAACCAATAAGATGGAGCAATGAATGCCAATATGGATAGTAGAAAAGTGGAAACATTTAATTCTTACAGGTATTTGAGTGTAAATGTAATGGATGATTGTAGGATGAAAGAAGTAAATCGCAGAGTAGGTGACACAAGAAAGGTAGCAGGATATGTGCAAAAGGCTGAGAAGAGAGCTGAATTGCCTATGAATACCTGGGTATGAATATATTAAGGGATTGCTGAGCCAACTCTCCTGTGTAGACATGAAATGTGGATGTTGATTCTAAGTAAAAAAAAAAATTCAAAGGTACTGAGATGAAATATTTACATAGTCCAGTTTTAACATGAAGACCAGGAAAGGTGGAGATGTGCAGAAGAGGTGGTAAAAGGTTAGTATGAGTAACAGGATGGTTTAGCCGCATAGAAAATATACAGAAAGTTATGTCAGATAAAAGTATAACCTGGAAGTGTTGGAGGAGGAGAGGAAGGCCTAGAAAGCACTAGAAGGTGTCATGAAAGTTGTTGGAAAATAAGAGCCTTAATATCCAGGGAGTTTGAGAGTGTATGCAGGACTGAGATTAACGGTGCAGTTTGTGTATAGGGAATCAGTGCGCTGCTATAATGTGCTCTCTGTGTAGTTGTTAGAAGCAGCTAATGTATGTTTAAGTTTTCTTACAGGGATTCATCGACAATTTAGCAGTTAAATATGACTCTGGCAGTGACTTCTATTGTATTTTCCTCGCGCTTCCTAGATATTAAGGTCCTTCCTCTCCCATACTTATTTCGAGCCATGTATCCATTTTTTTCTTACTATATCTTCACTGGTATTTTAAGGAGTAACATTTACCAGCGACTCAGAAGTAACGATCAGTATTCTCTATAACATACCCGAATGGTCTTTGTTACTCTGCGTGGACTTTTTTTTTTTTACCTTATAGTGAGATATTGTTGTATCAGTATGCGGACAATGAATACTAATACTCACTGACCCCTGTCATATAATTTGTCATAAGGAACAAAAAAAAAAAAATATATATATATATATATATCTCGTTATCAGCCAGAGCTAACCTATAAACCCCTTATTTAGTTGTATGTTGTTACTTCTTTGTAACCTGATGGAAGGGAAATTCCCATATCGACAGGCCCTTTTAAATGATGATTAACTTATCTCTGACTTACAGTATTTACATGAGGATCAGTTTGCAATACATCGCTAACGCATAGCAACTGTATTTTTGTATCCTTTAATATTCAACTTGACAACAAATTAACATTAGTTTTCAAGACTATTTAACAGATAATGTCAAGTCAGTTCAACATTTATGATAAAATTTGGCCTTCCTGAAAACACTGAGAGATGGAGTATGATACCTGGTTGCTGTGTGTAGATAAACTTCATACTTCCTAAATCTAAACTATCCTTGCATCACTACGGGGATGAAAGTTTGAAGTTTTATCATCATTCCGCAGAACAAGTAGACGACTTCTTATATAACTCCTAATAACAGCCCTTCAGAGGCTACACCTTCTCTTGTTATTCAATACCTTTTCGAAGAATAATTGTTTGACGATACACTTTCGAACTATTATTAATTACCCTTTTTCTGGGTCGAGCGATCTAAATGATGCATTTGTTCATCGCTATAAATAGCTGCGTAGGGTGTATTTTTGTTATCTTACACATACACACAATATCACTTTACTTCTTTCAAGATTTTGGAGCAATGAAATTGAACTTACAGTAGCGTTAAAAAAAGATGTTCATGATCGCTATTCACTGCTAACTTGAAAGGGAAAGTGCCTTCTATCAAGATTTACAGGGGTAGCCTATTTGACTTCGCTGTCGGTCTCGTATCTGCGTCTTAGTCCCAAGACCTAACATACCTAAAATAAATGTCGAATTTTTGAGATACGTGTTCCACTATCAGAACAGTAAATGCCAATTAACACTTGCTCATGGTGAGTATATTATTTACTGCATAGTCTTGTCGAGATTATGTGAAATTACTTTAAACGATCTTCCAAGTTTGACCGCTTCCCGTAACTCGCACTTTTTCTTAGCGAATTCAGATGGCTAAGATAGCGACATATTAAACTTGGCAACGCTGCAATGTGAATTCAGAAATGCAAGGCTATCGAACGTCATTCGCTGTGTCCACAAATTATGAAATATTGCTATTTTTATTTTGAATACGTTTAAACCCACTGATTTCCACAAAATCCTTTGAGTAAGTTTGGAATTCCCTCGGGCAAAGTGTTTGCTACGGAAGGGGTCACTAAAATATGTCATCATAGTAATTTCGACTTTGGTCACCTGGGCGGATTTCATTGATTGCGTCACAAAAGAATGATTTACTGTCACTTTCGATGCTACAAAACAAAGAACTTGCATTTCCTTTTTCTCCGTGTCTATAACTACATAAATATGCTTTACATTCGTTAACAGTATTTTCTGATAGCATTTACTATGCAAAAATAATATCGATGAATCTAAAAATACGAAACGAATCAAGTGAATCCTACTCAGTGGACTAATACACGGTTAATATTGATTGAAAGTTTTGCACCGAATGGTGTTGCGGAAAACCTCAAAATAGTGTGGAAAGCCTTCATTTCTGTCAAATGCAGCAACCCATCAAGACGTCTCATTCCTAAAAGCTGGTTAGATTTAACCTGTTGATTCAAGGAGATTTATTTTAGAATAAACAGTAGCAGGATGAGGTCCAAAATTATTTTTCTTGGCTGTTCTTTTCATCGTCATTGTAACTAACAGCATTTCTAATGAGTCCAGTTTAGCATTGTCAAAGTTTGCCATGACACATCCGATGCGAATGAAATTATGACAGAAACTCGTTCTCTCTCTCTCTCTCTCTCTCTCTCTCTCTCTCTCTCTCTCTCTCTCTCTCTTAATGCGTGCCCGTTCGTATGTGTGCGTGAGACTGAGCGTAAACCGTGTCTTTGTCGGTGCATGGTTAAAAGAAATATTGACGGGAATTGATTCCTGCGATGATTACAAATAAATTTAAAAGCGTTGAAGAGGGAAAATGTTTAGATTTCAAAGTAAAAACAACCTGATCAGCCAGTCTGACAATGGACATGTCAGGCAGACTTAAGTGAAATGAATAGATATTTTGAGCATGATAGTTTTCAAGGATACATGCAAACATGTTATTGGGAATGGAAGGTAACACTGCTTGCGGTGGGGTCCATACGACATTGAAACCTTCCTGTCTACTGAGGGTTAACATTAATTTTTGCGTAGCCGACGACTTTGCAAATGAAACACAAAAAGACCTCAATGAAGGAACGAAAGCTGAAGTAAATGTTGCGTAAACGTTGGCCAACACAAGTTCCAGAGAATGCACGGCTTGAGAAGTGACGCCACTATAGTCAACCGAGAGACGAACCTGCCCTGTTGCTGACTAACTGCATGCCGACAAACTACATCACATGTCAACACACATGACCTCCCAAACAGTTACCTTTTCTGAAGATGTTTAACATTTGCTCGTTTTGGAAAAAGGACATTTTTATTATATAAAAATTTCACCTGGATACGATTAAAAATAGTGTGAATTATATTGTGTGGTTACAATACTTCTTGACATGTGGCAGTTTCCTAGATGTTAGACCGTGAAGGTCATGTTGAAGAAAACATTTTATCTTAAATAACTGGCTGTGGTCATCAGCTTTTCAAATGCTAGTGCAAAATAGGCTGGGCATAAATTACTGTCAAAACAGTCCTAGATATGAAGGATCAGTCCTCTTTCACATGAGACGGGTTTGCCTGCCCGATGAGAGCAACCAAAATCTCAAGTTGAACGATTCGCTGGGCTACTTTTACATGGGGTGGGGTTTTTCAGCTTATAATAAGCATTTTGGCACAAGATGTAAAAGAAAGTAATTATGATGAATCTACTTCAGCGGCAGCTTTATATAAAAAAAAAATAATGGTGTGGCCGCACCGTTTGTGAAGACCAACAGAAAAGGAAATCTTTAAATACATTTTACTGGTTCCACCCTATAACAAAGGGGTGGGGTGGCGGGGAGGGTGCTTTTACCTTGCATTTGATGACTGCTGTCCCGTCTGCATAAGTTAAAAGATAAATAAGTCGATTATTTGCTGCTATAGATAATAAACAGATGAACTCATGATATCTCCTGCTATCATCTTCAGATACAGCATATAAACAGGAGTGACCTCCTGTTGATATATCTTCTAGACCTTGGCCTCGTCCACAGACTGTTGTAAACCTTCACGTGATGCTTTCTAATGCTTAACTAATATCAGTCCGAATTTATAATCCTTTTTGTCGCAGTCATTATGATGTGATGGCCGGTTAAAACGTTTAGAACTAATTTGTTGTTGATGTCGTCTGGTTTACTGCTTCTGTGGGTGGTGAGTTGATAGATGCCCTCTCGATTACTCTGCTTTTTGTGTCACCATCTTGTATACTTTTTGAACTCTTCGAGATAAGGATTACCGAGTATCCGCAGGTTGAAACAAGGCAAATGATTATGAAATTGGTATGTATTGTCACCTCAGATATCATTTATTAACATCTGATGATAGCTAATGCAATGTAATAATTAGCAGAACCATACTGACATACATAATACCCCAAGCTTGAAAAACTGTGGCAGGGAAAGACAACTGGCGATGCAGTTATTAATGGATATGTGAAAACCCCATGCTCAAACATTTATTTAAGAAAAAGATATCATGTATCTTGGCATGAGCGGAATTTAATGACCTTCACAATTTGTATGACCCTGAATGCCATGAAGGATGACGAATGCCAGGAAGGATGACTTCATATTTCATACACAGCTACATATTGGGAAGAACACTTTAATCATGCAAACGCCTTATGATGACCCTGTGTTTGAACTTGCCCGTACAGTCTTGATTTTACATATAGCTCATTTTCTTGAAATATGTGAAAAACTGTATACCCATCTTGACAAAATTAATCTTAGTTCCTTGTTGGACGAATCGGTATAGTTCTCGGCTAGCACTCTACTGGGCCCGCGTTCCAGTCTCCGGCGGGCCAATGAAGAATTAGAGGAATTTATTTCTGGTGATAGAAATTAATTTCTCGATATAATGTGGTTCGGATTCCACAATAAGCTGTAGGTTCCGTTACTAGGTAACCAAATGGTTCTTAGCCACATAAAATAAGTCTAATCCTTCGGGCCAGCCCTAGAAGAGCTGTTAATCAGCTCAGTGGTCTGGTTAAACTAAAGTATACTTAACTTGATATCTTAGTTCCTCAGGAACTTTTATGGTTTATCACAAAAATTATAATTATCAAAAAAAAAAATTCACAAGATTTTTAAATTTCATACACTGCTGCACATTATATTTTAACACAAATGTTTGATCTGTGTAACTCATGCATTTTCTAAAACTAGCTTGGTCATCTCTGTGATGATGGCCATCACCTCCAAAGCCATGTGATGCAAATGGCCTCAGTGAAATTCCGACAGTAGTATCTTTCTTGTGATTTTTCTTCCCCAAATCTCCACTAACACCCAGTTTCCCTTCTCATATTTTTCATCCGAATAGATAATATACTGTATATATACTGTGTATATATATATATGTATATATATATATATATATATATATATATATATATATATATATATATACTAAGTTGGTTTTTCATTTCTGTTAAATTGGTGACATCATTAGCAGAGACTATTTTCTTATAATTTCCCTTATATGACGATATACAGTATTCCTTCATCTCCAGAGAGGCTTTTTAGACCAAGGAGAAATTATTTGTGTTTCGTTCATTTGGTATCTATATTCATAGTCCACAGCTGCTGCTTGCCCAGAGAGTATTTTTATTTGTTTATTTATATTTATTTTTTATTTATTTATTTGGTTATTTTTGTCTACTGGGTCTGGCATTTCTAAGTGATTACCCATGTTAACTCCTGACCAGACGGACCCAATGTTAAGGTTTATCAGTCGACTTGTAAGCGAGGCTCCGCACCGCTTTCATAATCGGGCGACTAGGAGTAACAAACGCTCGCGCGCACACACAAGCATATATATATATATATATATATATATATATATATATATATATATATATATATATATATATATATATATATATATATATATATATATACATATACATTACTTACGCCGCTATGTTTACAACTCATTAATCGGCATTATTGGTTCCAATATCGCAGCTCTTGCATCCGTTGACCCGACTAAACACCCATCAGCAAAATGTTATCGACAGCCTTATCATCTTTTTTCTTTCTGGGGGGACCCTTGCTGTTGACTTTTGTTGACTATAGGATGGAGCTGAAATTTCAGCTTTTTCAATTTTTTACCTGTTGCGCTTTTAGTATAGTTTTTTTTTTTTTTACTGTGGCATTTGTTATCAATAGGAAGAACTCGTTTTCCTTTCTGACTGTTTATCAGACTGACATCATTCTTTCAAAATCAAAGACATTCTCTCACTACCGTTGTCAATGACTTTGCTGAGGTTTTTTGTATTGCCGAAGACTTGGTATTATTTCTTGTGTATTAAAGACTCCTAGGCAATGCCCTTTGCTTCCTTAATCAGTTTATTTATTAGTTTTCGAATGATATTTAAGTAATGAACTTTCATCATCAATGGCTGCCTCACTGATACATACCGTACCAGTGGTCATTTTCATGATCGAGCAATAATCATATAACGTTGACAAAGCTTCAGAGAATTAAGTCTATCATACGACATTTTAAACCCGATATAAACTATTACAGAAATTAAGTCCTACTTAGTGGTGCCTAGATCTTCAAGTAGTCCGGGACTCCTTCGACCAAAGAAATGCTAAGAAATGTTATCTTAAAATAATGATTATTTTGCTGTGTATTTGCATGATGGGTAGGTTATGTCTCCATAGCTGTTTGTGGTCTTCACAGGTGTAGTGATGAAACGAGTCAGAAAATGGATCTTAAATGGAATGTATGGTGGTTGATTTTTACAACTGATACTGTGCTTATTGGGAATAGTGAAGAGAAATAGCAGAGGCTGACGAAGCAGTGTGAAAGCTTTTTCAAGGGGAGAAAGTTGAGCGTATATGTGAGCAAGAGTAAGACTATAATGGTAATGTAAACAAGATCAAAACAAATATGACTTGATGAAGCAAGGAAGGTAAAGGACGTGTGCTAAAACCAGTCTACTGAAACTAAAGGAGAGTACATGAAGGGATTAGTGAGCCAACTCTCCTTTATGGAATGGAAGCTTGGATATTCAGTTTAATTAAAAAAGACTGAAACTGTTTAGATGAGCTTTTTATGTAATGTAGGTGACATTAGATTTAAAGGTGGGTAATGCAGTGATACTTAGAAATTGTAAAAGTTTAGCGGATGTGAAAGGAATGATCAGGGTTTTGAGATGGCTTGGTCATATGAATAGAGGGAGGATGACAAGTTGGTAAAAGGTTATATAATTCGGGAGTGTTAGATGGGAGGAGAAGAGGACCTAGAAAGGGTTGGATAGAGGTACTGGAAAGAAAGAGCCTAATATTCAAGAAGCACGAGTGTGGCAAGATAGAGGACAAGAGTACTGTGAGTGTTAGAGGGGCTCGAAAAGCTTCTGAGCCTTCTGTGTAACTGAAGTACTTAATGTTGTGGAAGTTTTCTGCACAGTGGGTACAGCTATAATCCAATAATTAAACTATGAATGTGGAGAGAGAGAGAGAGAGAGAGAGAGAGAGAGAGAGAGAGAGAGAGAGAGAGAGAGAGAGAGAGAGAGTTTACTGGTATACATTTGCATGTTTAGAAAAATCCTAACGACCAAACATAATTAAAGCAAGGTAAACACGATCGCTGTCAGTAGTCCTATTCTGAGAGTGTGAACGTTGTAGGCTATTGATTGACCGACACTCACTACCAAATATTAAGACACTGATTTTAAAACATTTTTAAATCCACAAGTATAGATCTGTCATGTATAATGACAAAAATACTGATTGTCTGCACTGTACTTCCATGATGTATTCCTATCAGGACTTGAAATATATTGGAGCACTGGCAAAAATTTGGATATAAAACAAAGCCTAACTCCTGTAGTCAAGTAACACAAGTAAAAGTCTTTTATTCGTATAAATTTTTACCCTCATAACTGTATACCTGTAGCTGTATAAGCTCACGTTCTAAAAGTTTCCTGCATGAGGAGTTTTCATCCATCCGGAGATTATGTCTTGATATCCGTAAATTTGTCATTATTCGAGGTGTTGAGTGAAAGTTTAGCAATTCAGTTTTTAACCCATCTTTTGCAGTAACTTCTTTCCCCTTAAGAAACATACCATAAAGCAGCACTTTTTATTTTATTCTATTTTCCATACCACTTGGAGAACACCTTGAGATGTTCAACTCATTCGCTTTTAAAATTCACGAGAGGGAGGTCGGTAAAATGAAAATAAAAACTATAATATTTACCACTATTTTTATAATTCTTTGATAGAAAATAACGAAATTACGTAAAGTGAATAAAATTTTATAAGTTATCTCTCAAAATATAGAGTTCCTTAAAAGTTTTTTTTTATTATTATGTAGCATATTAAGCTATCAACAACTACAGGAACTCATAATAGTTAGAGTTTGACATATCGATGATATCGGTGAACTGAGCTCACTCAAACTTCAAATTATGGTTAACCAAATGTCATTATGTCATTATTTTTTGGTTATAGTTTTGTGTGATGGATGTAACGTGGAGCTTTGGTGGTATATGTAAGTATATATGCATTGTGCTTTCTATTTTGAAAACTGCAGTAAGAAATTTGAAGTGCCCTTTTACATTAACCTAGGGCCTAGGCTATGGTGATCATGTTTGCAATGGTTGGGTTAAACTTACTCCAAAGTATTCTAAGTGACGGTGTATAGATTTACGGAAATTTTAGGAGTAAACGAACCTGGCATAAGAAATTATTGCTTTCCAGTTTTGATGTTTTCGTACATTATGGTAATTCAAGGAAACGGAGAGCAAAAGTTTTATGCATACTGAATTTCATCCCTATTAGGCCCAACCTACTACAAACAATAGCAGGTAAAATACCGGAATAGTCTTTTGGTGAAAGGCTCATATATATGTGATTTTGACGACTTTTGATATATAAATTTCCGTCGAAAATTACATAATCGCTAAAACTAAGAATAATGGGGGACCTTAATGGGGAAACTGGGGTTAGGTTAGTTTTTACATTCATTATATAGCTAGAAAATGGGTAATTTTAGAGGTATCGAACCCATTTATATCATACAATTTTGGGGGGCATAAGTGGGAACCAGGGTTTTCGGGTTGGGAGAAAACAAGGTAAAAGCATAAGAGTTGCACACATAGGCCTAGGCTGCTTCCTTTCATTGAGACTTGCCCAAAAGCAAATCAAACATTTCAGTAGGGATGCATCCTTACCTAAATTACCCTTAACTATTCATAGGGTGCCATGCTCTTACCTGGCAGGGGGCAAGTCTCCCCGCTCCCCCAGGACACCCCCCATGTGACATCATGCATGGCAGAATGATTGTGTATGTGTGTTTGTGTAACTACTCTGCATTATTACCAAAAACACCAAAGTGAAATACTGGTATATGTTCTATTTTATCCTACCATGGGCACCAACTGGCTGTGATTCCTCGGTAACCTAATGTAGGACACTATAAATTAAAATAAATAGTTGCAACCTAACCTAACCTTACCTGGTATGGAGTGGCTTCACATTCCTGGAACCCACGTAACAACCCGTGGCACTGTAAATTAGAATGAATAAGAGGGTTGCAACTTAACTTAGGACACCTGGTCCTTACCAGGCCCTCACTAGTAAACCATACCGTACCTTAATCATTTCAGAATTTGCAGTTTTTTAGCATGGAGTTGTTAAAATACTTCATGTATATGGGTAATCTTTAGCTTTGCCACTAAGATATTGCTTATAAATTACATTTTTTGACTGAACTAAAGAGGAGGGTTTAGCCTATATGATGCAGTACAGGTGAGATACCTTGAGAAATTTACCTAAGTAATGAGAAATTTACCATTTTTTTTTATGAGTAGGGACTGGTAGTACTGTGGAGTTTTTCTGCATAAAATGTAACAAGACAGTAATTCAGTAAAAAGATTTTATTAATAAACAATATCCCTGTGCAGAGCTGCTGCTGCTGCTACATCAAGATGCCTTCATGTTGAGCCACCAAACAAACTGAAATGGCATAGTGGCATACTGAAGGGTCCAAAATTTTCTAAATTAAAGCATAGGCATTAATATTTTGGGAGTCCATGAGGTATCAGTAAATGAAAAAAATGTTAAAAAATGCAAATAAGACTTGCTTACTAAAAACAGACTCCCATGGAAGTTGGGTGGAGCCAAGTCACCCAAGGTGGATTGGGAGCTTGATCTGCGTGACAGTGTTAACATAAACAAAGGACTTGGAAAAATTTCATGAGCATCCACAAGAGAGGTGTATGTTACTGTAACTTTTCTCGGTAATTATTACAATTTGTCAAGTTATCTCACTTGCACTGCATTATATACACCAGTGGTTTTCAACCTGGGGGGCGCGCCCCCCTAGGGCGGCGTCAGCAATTTCCAGGGGAGGCGCGAGGCCTACGGAAAATTTTAAAATTCTAGAATTATATTCGTTATTCTGTTAACAAGAGTGAGGAACTGATATTCAGAAGTTTATAAAAAGAATGAAAAAGTATCGCCTTCTAACGTTAGTTGGACTCGCTAGGCTTACCATTATTTTGTAATTATTTACCTCCCTCCCTGTCTCTCGAAACTGCTTCTCTTTCTCTTTTTTTTATTTTCCTTCTAATCTGGGAGGGAATTTTACTCATAGATGCAAGGGGGTCATGAAGGGAAGGACCATCTCTTAGAGGGGGCGTGGCAATAAAAAGGTTGAGAACCACTGATATACACCATTGTGTAGTTCATTAAAAAAATTATACTAAGCTGTATCTCCGTGCAGAGCTCTTCCTTAGAATTAGCATTATTTGATAAAAGTGGGTCAAGTATCTTGAAAATTAAAAATTTTTTACCAAAATGGAACTAACGAGATGCTCAGATAAATTTTTTTTTTTTTATACAGCAAAAAATACTGTAGCTGTAATGCAGTTTTTTAGTGTTTTGTGTTATACATCCACACCATAGGAGCCTTGATGAAGAACTGAGTTGATTTTATCAGACAAAGCTGTAATTCCAGAATCTCACTTAAGTCATGAAACCTAAAATAAAGGAACCAGTTGGGTTTCAGCCTTGTCCACATACCCTCATTTCCAGGTGTAAGTTAACAAAAGACATTGAAAATACACTAGTCATACTTACCAACAATGCACAAGAAAAAAAAATCTGCTCAGGAGACCCACTTAAAAAAAAAGTCCTAATGGTTAGGAATATTCATCAGTAAATATCTTGGTAACAAATTTTATATGTTTCAGTGTACTTATTGTATTAAGCATACAGTATTGAGAAGACTTAAGAATAGAGCACAAAAGAAACAAAAAATCCAATATCAAAACTTGGTGTTAGAATAAAAAAGAATATTGATTCTAATACATTTTTAGTGGCTTTGTCCTCCATTTCCACTGGAAAAACTATGTTAACAAATTTGGGGAGTGCGGTTAGAAAAGAAGTTTGTTCCTATGGAAATACAAACCATCACCTTTTATATGGAAGTATCTTTCAGTGTGATCTTGAGTGGTGGTTAAACATGGTAACAACGT
The DNA here is from genome assembly GCF_040412425.1 of Macrobrachium rosenbergii. Lineage (NCBI taxonomy): Eukaryota > Metazoa > Arthropoda > Malacostraca > Decapoda > Palaemonidae > Macrobrachium > Macrobrachium rosenbergii. The sequence goes on from NC_089765.1 coordinate 31,895,669, forward strand.
TATTGAGTGGGGTTAGTGCTGTCAGTGCACCTCTAGCATGGTGCACTGTAGGCATTACTTACGGTCCTTTGCAGTGCCCCTTCAGTCCCTAGCTGCATCCCCTAACATTCATCTTACTGCACCTCTTTTCATATTCTTTATTCCATCTTACTTTCCCACCTTCTAACAATTGTTTCATAGTGCAACTGGAAGGTTTTCCTTCTGTTACACCTTTGTAGACTTTTACTCTAAATTTTCTTTTCAATGCAACATTTGGCCTTTGGCTTAAATTGTATATTCTATCCTACTCTTTCCTCTTGCAGACACTGATATTGTTCTGGTCATACCCTCCAGATTCATAGGTGTGTTGGGCCTTGGTAGTAGAGGTGGAAGTGATGGAGAAAGTTTCTTTGGAAGTTGTAGAATGCCAGCCTCCAAGTTTTTACAGTCCACTTTTCTTTTAGGAGAGGGGAACTGGGGTCTTGAGACCAGTGATCAGTCTGTCCCTTTTGAAAATATGTTACAGACTCATTTCAAGATTGAAACAGCACATTTGATGCTGGGATCCATAAGGGAGGGTGACTTCATGGTTTCCATAGACCTGAAAGCTGCACACTGTAAAGTATCTGCTTTGTCTGCAATAAAACCCATATTCCAGTTTGAGGTGTTATTCTTTGGACTGATGACAGCTCCCCCAGGTGTTTACTTAGGTTCCACCTTGGTGTCCGCTTGGGCCTGTTTGAGAGGCATTCTTGCACTGTGGTATCTGATTGGCAGGTCCTGGTATTCTTAGGAGCATAGGTTGTCCAGGACAGTGATTGCCTTCTCACTTTTACCATGAGTTGTGGTTCATCTTCCATTTGGGGAAGTTGTATATCATTCCCAAGCAGCAGGCAAACTATCTGGGGATGCTCGAAGATTAAACAGCAGTGAGTGAGCAAGTTTGGAGAGGTAACTGTGCATTTCCTGTGTTGGCAGGAGCAGTCAGCCTAGTTTTGGCAGGTGGTCCTTGGTATCAACATTGTCATTTTTGGAGAAGCTCATGCCTCAGGTAAAGCTTCAGCGGTGACTAGCGTTCCATTGGTCAGCTCTTCGAGATCCTTCCTCTCAACTTGTTCCTTTGTGTCAAGTCGGCAAAGAGGCTATAGTTGGTGGCCAGGTGGCAGGAACCTCTTATTGGGAGTTCCACTGAACTCCTCTTCAGAAAAGCTGTTTTAGGACACATTGAAAGAGGGCTGGGGTGCACACCTGAAAGTAGAGTTCACTTGAGGTGTTTGGTTGAAGAACACATCAGCACAACAGTGTTCTGGAGATGCAAGCAGCATAATTAGGGGTGCAGCCATTTCTTGAGCAGTTGATAGGACACTTGGTAGTATTGATAAGCTGTAACACAACCGTAGTGGCATATGTCAGCAAACAACGGGGGCCAAGTGGGCAGTTCACCAAGCTGTCAAGTTATCAGCCAGATACATTCCTGGCAAGAGGAATTTCTTTGTAGATCAAGTCAGTAGTTAGACTCAGGTGGAAGGGAGGGAATGGTCCTTCCACCCTTGAGTAGCAAAGAGGCTATTCAAGCTATAGGGATCTCCCTTGTTCATTCTGTTTGCACCAGTGATGGGGTTCCTCATTTCAGCCTTCTTTGCATGGTGATCAACAGTAACCTATGTGCATCACTCCTGGTCTCAGGATGACTGGCAGTGCCATGTGGCACTCAGATCTGCTGACCCTTCTGGTCGAAGTGTGTAGGGAGTCTCATGGCCCACCCTCTTGTGTCAGTCACACATTTACAGCTAACACCAGTTAGTTCACTTGCTGCACCTTCATGCATGGGGAGTATCCAGTGTATCCTGTGAGAGAGAAGCTCTTCTTGCAGGGCTGCAAGTGTAACCAGCTTTCTTTCTAGAAGTGTACCAAGGAAAGTGGGCCATCTTTGTGACTGGTCTTAAGGGTTACCTCTCTGGTTGGAGTGTTTGTTTAACGGACCGCAGACATCCTCATCTACCTTTTTTCGAGACAGTTTTGGCAGAAAGGGCTATTGTTCAGCCTTGCTGGAGGTATTCATACTGAAGAGGCTGGATCTCTCCACTTTGATAGAGTTATCCATACTGTGGAGAAGTACAGTCTTCTTGAGAATTTCAGACACCAGAGTGGGATGTCTTACTTGTTCTCTGGATGGATCTCTCCATTTTGATAGGTATCCATGCTAATGAGAAGTTTCGAACAGTGTTTTCCTTAAGAATTTCAGACTCCAGAGTGGGATGTCTTACTTGTTCTCCAAAACCTTACCAGGGCAACTCCAGAGTGGGATGTCTTACTTGTTCTCCAAAACCTTACCAAGGCACTGTTTGGGCCTCTGTTGTGAACCTTGGACAGAGACTTGACCCTCAAAACTGTTTTTCACTTAGCGTCAGTCTTGAAGAAAATTTGTGGGTTACACAGACTGTCCTATTCATTCAGCACTTGGAGGGACGGAGTCCTCTAGTTTTCTTTTGTGCCTGGGTTCATGGCAAAAACTCAGTCTGTTCCAGAAAGGAGATTTGAGTTTCTTGGTTCTTTACATCTGAAGTTCCATTGGTGGTGACCTAGATGAGATGCTTCTTTGCCTGGTTCATGCTTAATGACTGAAAAGGACGTACTCCCAAATGTTAGAATGTGTAAGATTTATCAGTAGTACAGGCAAGTGCAAGAAGGTATCTGAGAGCACCCTTCTTTTCTGGCCTCTTGAGTGGTCAGGTGGGCTTATGACTCCTTTGAGGAGGTGGTTAGCCTCCCTTCTTGCTTGAGAAGACATGAATTCAGGGGCGTGGTGCATGTCCCTCACTTTTTATAAGGACTGTTAGGTATATCAGGTAATGAGGGCAGGTGCTTGGGGTAGGTAGACTAACTTAACCTCACTCTGCTTGAGGGATGTCACTCACAAATTTCTGGATACCTTCTCCTTAGGGCCTATGGTGATTGCACAAGTTGTCGAGACACAAATATGATTTTCCTATAGAATCAGATAAATAGTTATAGAGATATTGGACCCAAGCCTTATATCCTACAATCAGTTGTTCAGAAAAACGCCATTTTAGTGGAACCAAACAGCCCCATCCAGACAGAGAAGTATCTCATCTTACCCAAAGCCTTGTGTAAGTCTGAAAGCGGGTTATAAGACGGATAGCGGGGTTTTTCGACGGGTATAGACCTATGGCGAGAGGTTATATTTTTTCTTGAATGTTTTCTCTAACATTAGAGAGTAGGTGACACAGTAGTGTCGTTAAATCTTCGGGAAAATCAACGCTGTAAAGCAAGCCCTCAGTTGTTCTCAGTCTTAGTGCGCTACAGAGTAGTGGCTATGTTTAGCAACAGCATAATTGCCGTGTCGTATCTGAAGAACTCGGAGGGGAACAGGCTCAACAGAACTCAATACTATAGTCCTGAGAGGGTGCAAAGAACGAAAGTGTCTCTTCTTCCCCAATTTATATCGGGAGTCCCAAAGTGCGGGCAGATTCGCTAGGTCGCCCTCGTTCAGGTATTGGCGGGGAGAGTGGACTTTGACCGGTGTCTGCCTTCTTCAACATTTCTCAGAAGGGATCTGGAAGTAATATGTCAGGTTCTCCGGAAGTGACCAGCAACTGTCGACTTATTTGCGACATGATTAAACCATCGTCTTCCGGATTATTTCTCTCTAAGGGTGTCCCCATTTCAATAGTCACCAAGGTGACGTTACAAGTTGGAATCCCATGCAAGTGTACACCTTTCCTCCATCTGGTCTCATTAATCAGGTAATAGAAAAATTGCGGGAGAGTGGCGAGACGACCTTGACTCTAATAGCTCCCTGCTCGCCACAACACGCTTGGTTTCCGGAACTCCTAGAGCTCCCTACGGAAGTTCCGTTGTCCCTACCAATGCAAAACTACTTCTTCTCAGACGACTCTTCTCAGACGACCGCATTCTTTCTATTATTATCCAAACCCTCGCGTGCTGGACCTAGTTGCAGGGCAACTGTAGAGAGAGCCGCTAAACAGTCCGGACTCCCTAAAACTGTGCCTAAATAGCGGATTTTCCTTTATTCCTCTGGGAAATCAAGTGTCTTTCGTATTTGGCCATTGCTGACTACCGCGCAACGATTAGTGGTATATTTAGTTTCCACATTCCTGAAGTTTCAAGTAGTAAGATAATCGTTGATTAAGTTCTTGTAAGATTGAATGTCCTGTTTTTGCTGACTTCGTGGGACTTATTGGAAGTACAGTATTTCAATATTTATCTTGCTTTCCCCTGCCTTTGAACCTATTGAAACTATAACGTTAAGACACTGAGAAGTTGCCTTTTCTTACGGCTTTAGCTTCAGCTAAAGAGTTGGGCGAGCTTCAGGCAGTTTCTAGGTTGGGTTCCTGTGCGAGAAGGATACATCTTTGTCTGTCTTGCGGAATTTGCAGCGAAGACAGAGTTGGAGGTTAAAACTCTGCCTCGTTCGTTTAAAGTTCTTTATCTGCAAGTGTTCATTACTGGTGATCCAGTGGAGATACCTTTATGTCCGGTGGGAGCATTAAAGTCTATTTATCAAGGGTTGCGAAACTCCTTCCGCTTCCTCACACACTTGTCTCTCTGCGAATCCTTCCCGTCTGCTGTCAGAGAAAGTGATTAGTTACTTTCGGAGGGCTTCTCAGGGTTGTTCTTCGTCATCTTCAGCTCTGTATTTTCCCGACCGCACAGTATTCAGAGTATGTCCAATTCATCTTCCTTTTGCCAGGAATTATTTACTGCTGTCTATTCTGGGAGCAGCTACTTGGAAGTCCGTCTCAGTGTTTACTCATTTTACTTAGAGATGTTTGATTCGCCTCACAGCGTTTAGCGGCGAAGTCTATTACGTAGGGTGCGTTCATTTAGCTGAGGGGGTATTAACGGAGGTTTGGAGGGTTATTCTCTTAAGGGGGGTTTACAGGGTCAAACGGTTCGTTGAACATGGTTTGACAGACCTGTGTTTGAAGTGATGTTCGGACGTGTGAATGGGGTATTTGGTTGTCGAACACATTGTCGGGTGGTTTGAGGAAGTCTGTCCGAGCCTGACTTTGTGGGCGGGGCTTCATCAGTTTATAGTTGTAGTAGTACATCAGTAGCAACACCAGTGACTCTGAGATCATGAGATGTTGGACTATTTTGCACGTGTAGCGGCAAAGTCTATTATGTAAGGTGCGTTCATTTAGCTGAGGTGGTATTCGCTTAGTGCAGAGGGTTATTCTCTTAGGCCACGTTAGCGGTGAAGTCTATTATCTAGGGACGTTTATTTAGCTGATGCGGTATTCGCATAGTGAAGAGACTCTTAGGTTAACCAGATAGAGGAATTCCTTCTAGTCTTTAGAATTCTTAGGCAACAGTGATAATATAATCACATGAACTTAGGTTTAGTATGTTTTAAGTATCTTAGTCTTTGTTAGTTTCCCTACGAGAGTCCAAGGGGGTACTCTAGTAGGCTAGGCTATTTCGTCAGCGCTGAGATACTGCTTCGCTCGTCGATCGTCGGACCTTATCCGGAGGATCAACGGCTCGGCACACTGCTTCATTTCCCTCCATACATGAGAGGCTATGAATAGTCACATGGGAGGTCACCGTACTCCTCCATACATGAGAGGTTCTGAAGAACCACATGGGAGGTCGACGGACTGAGACAGTACGGACCTGACGGGCGATCACAGTACTCTCCATCATGTCTCATCACCAAAAGCAATGATTGATAAGGTGAGTGTTTAACTACATAGGTATCCTAGCTGAGAGTACTGACCTGACTAGATCAAAGTACTCTCCAACATGTCTCTTCACTGAAACCATTGATTGATATGGTGAGTGTTTGGCTAAATGGATATCTTATGCAGAGCAGATTGGTGAGCTACCATCTCTGCGGTTGTCAAAGTGGCGTGCAATATAATTGAGCCCTTCTCCTCTAAATGTTGTTAATCTGGCTAATTCAGGTGCTCAGGGAGTGTATTGCAATATGAAGTTTTCATAATAAAACTAATATTGTAATACTTACCTGAACACCTGAATGATTCCCACCCTCCTTCCCCATATCAATTTTGACCTTGAATAAAGCAATTGACAAAAATGGGGCGTGTCGGCGCACACCTGTGTCAGCGTTGCCAACCGTTTGTTATGGTAGCTCAAGTGACGATTTTACCTGCAGCATTGGTAACGCTGGCTGTTAAAATTCCCACTATAGTGGGATGGGTAGTTGAGAGTTGTTCGGGCTAGTGGGATTAAGGGCTAATTCAGGTGTTCAGGTAAGTATTACAATATTAGTTTTATTATGAAAACTTCATTTCCCTATGACAAGAAGAAAGTATACTAATTTCTTGGTCAGTAATGCTGTAGCTGTATAGGTTATGATGCAAGCCCAGAGGCAGTCTGTCTGCACACCTATATTGACAAGATTAACAATGTGTAAAGCTCTGCACTTCTTGAGAATTGACAAAGAATTGTTGATTTCTTACATCAAGGCTATAATCCATGCTGACTTTGGTGAAACTGTTCACGCTTTTCAGCTGGATTGCTGAAGGTTCTGCTAAGCTGCTTTAATAGTCTTTGGCTTAAGACACCTTAGTGGCCCTCCTTTCCTTTTACCCCAGAGACAGGCTTCTCTCAAGACTCTTTCTTAGAACACTCCTTCTGGGGCAGTGGCTTCAATCAGAAGAGTAAATGGGTTACATGCAATTTATTCGTTAGTAGGGTGTTCACATACTGGAGCAGAACTATATTTAGAACCTATTTTACACTATCAAGAATCCTTAGGTTCCTAGGTTGTAGATGCCACGATTTTCATTATTAATCCTTAATCCTGGAAGCTCACCATGCATTGTCTCCAGAGGATTGTCCCTTTGTTGGTGAAACTGCACAATGTCAGACCGACGACCACATCGATTAGTTTTCTTTAGCACCTCTCTAGACTGTCAAGTCTTGTTGGCATGGTGGAGGTGTAACTCTGTGTTCTCTTCTAACTGCTTGAGAGCCTTCTTTATCTAGCAGGAACTGCTGTACGCTAGCACTTATAGTTGCGGCAGGGGAGATTTTTACTAGTCTTCCCCTTTTGTGTTACGAACAGGTATGGGTTTTGACTATCGACCCCATCCTGGCTAAGTGAGGAACCTTATGTATTGGAATTTGTACCTGGTAATATCATACTCTTTGTTTTGACTGCAGGATTGTGCTTAGTTGTAAATGCATTGTTTCTCCTAGGTAGGAACGAACTCGGGTACAAACAAACAGAGTTCAGTAGAGTAAATAATGTTGGACTTATGCTGCAGAGCCATTACTCCTCACTGGAGAAAGCTATCTTGAGCTGATCTAGAACCAGTTTTTCAGGAAAAAATTGGTAGTGTTCTTTTGGGCGTGAGATGCCACAACATCTCAAGCTAGGTGGGTGTTAACTCTTTAGGGATCATGTTTAGTTGTGGTTTTAGTTCCCATCGACTCTGCAGGCCTGAGGCACAGAGGCCAAACTTGCCATTCTGCATTGCGCAGTCTCAACCAATGGCTATATTCAGGGTCCACGTTCCACCTCCTTGCAGTAGTGGACCTCACCTGATGAAGATCCTCTCTGACAAGAATTGGCCTTGGGATCGTATGCATCAGGTAAGCAGCAATAAAGATATTCCTAATATCTGGTAATTTGGTTATAGGGAAATCTCTTGCCCTCCTCCAGCAAACAATGTTGGAGGGCAAGTTGCATCTCAAAAATAATTATTTATATGATAAAATCGATATTTTAGGTACTTACCCACCATCATTGAGATCCCCCTCTCCCACTCTTAAGAGATTAAGAAACGACTGATCAACCAAAACACTCGCTGTCTTACCCCCACCCCCTAAAGGGTGGGGGAGTAACTATTTGGGGGGAGCGTTCGCTCGTTAACAATTGTTTCAGTTTTATTACTTGTCGAACCTGCGCTAAGTAGCCATAGATGAAGCTGTGTTGTAGGGTAAGTACCTAAAAAATTGATTTTATCATAAAAGTCAATATATATATATATATATATATATATATATATATATATATATATATATATATATATATATATATATATCCATACATTCATTTATATATATATATATATATATATATATATATATATATACATATATATATTTATATATATATATATATATATATATATATATATATATATATATATATATATATATATGTGTGTGTGTGTGTGTGTGTGTGTGTGTGTGTGTGTGTGTGTGTGTGTGTATACATACAAGTTTTCTTTTACTAATTTGTAACAGCAAGGCACTGCCTAAACTTTTTTCGTTTTCATTACAGGTCTCGTTACGCCACAAGGTAAGATTTGTTGCATCTGTGTGCTACAAGCCAGCCGTGGTATTATTGGACCTGATGAACGTCAGGTTTTTTAAACACTGTTTCATTGCTCAGGTGAGAATTTCCTTGACTATTATGTTGCATTGTTGGTTTTCAGCTTTTGGCGTAGAATTTGATAAATGATTATAAACTTAGTTATTCCGTGTAAGACGTAAAGCAATTTTTGGCGTAGAATTTAATAAACAGTTATAAACAATCAGTGTAAGGTGTAAAGAAGCTTTTTCCTATAATTTAACAAATGATTATCAACTTATTTAATTAGTGCAAGGGTTAAGCGGCTTTTGGCGTAGAATTTAATAAACGAATATAAACTCAGTTAATCAGCGTAATGCGTAAAGCAGCTTTTGGCGTAATAGATGTAGAACATGGTCTCATGTCGTACCAAATTGTGTTCACAAGGTTTTCAGTTTGAAAAGTTAGTTGCCAAATAGTTCGCCGGCATTGTCTTATCGGTAACAAGGTAATTGGAGTAGTACGCGGTAAGCAGCCTTTTTTTTTCTTTTTAGTTGATTGAAAAGGTTGTTTTTCCTCGAATTGCTTTTGGCGTAACATTTTGATCTAAATTTTTTAAATTGCCCTTGGTTGTGATACTAACTGTCTGTAGCAGATTTTATGGGTAGTCAACGATTAAGCGTAATTACTTTTATCGTTAAATTAAGTTTTAGTGTTAATTACGTTATTGTCTTGCAGCTCATGGCGTAGTTACTATTATGGAATTTTAAGTTTTTGTCAGTATGGCTCTTACATCCCTCACTGTGTTTTATCGGCTGTTTTGATGATGGGTCTAGTGTTAACTGATTGCTGTGTATTCGTATCCCTCGAAATATATCGCTTATTTCCCAAGATTTTATTGGAATACTTCTGAGATATTGCTTGGCAATTTCTCTGATTTTCTAGGTAATTTTTTGAGCACTAAAAATAAGTGATATTTGTTGCTTTGTAATTATACATGCGTGTGTGGCTTTTACTGCTTATTTTCTAAATATATTGTATGCACTTTATATTACTTTGATATTACATATTTTGTCTGATTCTGATGTTAAATTATGCTGTTTCATGATTATGAAATTTCACGTGTTTTTAGTGTACTGCTATTTTTCGTAGTTGTTGTTGTAGACGCCATTACTCTATATGCTTGTATGGTTTTTATTGATTTAATTTTTTATTGATCTATATTATATGTACACCATATTACTTTGATTTTATTGTGTCTGATTTTGATGTAAATCATGTGTTTTATGACTGAAATTCCATGCGTTATTTATTTCATTGCTATTTTTCACAGTTGCTGTATATTAAATGCCATTGTTGTTTATGATATTTTTTGCTTGGATATGAATTTAGCAAACTGGCTTGGTAGCACAAGGTGTAACAAACAGGTTACCTAGAATGTTTAGTTCCACTTAAAGTTTAAATTGTCAGATAGCAATAATAGCAACATATCCTCGAAAACTATTTTTAAGTTTTCGTGTAACTTAAACACTTGAACATATGTCTCCCTCTCGATATATGTGCATTCATTTTAGTACCATTCTGGGTGGCCGAATTATTTTCATCGATACAGGGCCAAAAAAGGTATGTGAATTTGTTTTTCCGAACGCGGTTTTTTTTTTCTGCGATGTCGGATAGCTTCGATCGTTAGAATAGATATTTTTCCACTCGTCATCTCAGTTACTCTGCTCTTTGAGTTTTATTCTTTCATTTAAAGAACAGTATCACTTAACCAACATTAATTGGAATTCTGTCTATATGAACATGAAGTAGAGATGTTCTCAGAAGACGAAATTAAAATGCCGTATATCGAAAATAAAACCCGACTTTGCTAGAGTAGGAAAGGAGATTCAGGGCTAGGTTTCGCGTTAATTTTAGTTTTTCGTTGCGACGTTCTTTTAGTTTTTAACAATTTCCGAAGGGAAGGTGGTGGGGAGGGAAGAACCCAGTATAGACAGAGAGTCTACTAAGGAAAAATGAGGTGAGTAAATAAAGATTCTTTTTTTATTTCTTGTGGAAATAATGCTTATAGATATTAGAATTTATTTAATCATTGAAAAAGAGACTAAAAATATATTTAAATTTGATTTGGGAGTTATTTTTAAGATCATAATTGTTTCTGAAGATCATTAAGTTCGTATCGCTCCCATATGAGTAGCGATATTCCTTGAGTGATTTTGTTATCAAATCATATTCACAGTTAATTCAGCCAAATGAAATTATAACCATTCATTCTTAATTTAAATAATTAGGGTATAATCAGTAATAATTTTACTAGTGTGTAACATGGTGTCCTTTGTCTCATTTTCAGTTCGTCTTTGGGCCTCTTCCCATAGGAGTCGACATTTTGTGAAGCTTTCGCCAGATAAATTCCCATTGGAAGTAAGTAAATATGGCCGAAAAGGGTGTGATTTTTCTTAATACAGCTTTTATATGTTTTCGTAGAATTCTTCAAATCTGTCGAAGTTTTAGAACCGGAGAGGAAACTATTGGGGAAGAAATGTTCATTGTTTTAAGTGGAAAGTAATTAGAAAATACATAATTTTATTATTTTTTTATGGAATTAGATATGTTTTGTGGGTGGCTACACCATTGCATCAGGTTCTAGAGAAGACCAGACCTCTTCTAAGGTCTGATAAAGTTCCTAGCATTCTTCCTTGGGTAAGGGCCATGAGTCTTTCCAGTCCATTTAGCCTTCCAACCAAGCTTCAGCCCAGAATGGAGGCAAGGGGAAGAAGATAGAAGGATGCTTAAGTTGGCAGTCCTCCTTTCCCGCTGCTGCGAGGAGCAGGGTACCTGTCAGGCCATTGGACAATCTGGCAGAACGGGGGTGAGCTTTGAGTAGTCTGTGTCCTTTGGGAAGGTTGCATATATCACTTTAAGGACTGGTACCCTCCCCTTACTCACAGACTGATCCAGTCCAAATCTCCATCTCTGTCAGCAGAGGTATGGACTGTGCCGGAGAAGTGTCACAGCTGATAGCTCTCCAGGCTTCTGCAGTCATCTCCTCATGGTGGAAAATGTGACGGGGGGCTGGCGACATGTCATTGACTTCTCCCCTATGAATGTTTGTCATTTCATCTGTGATGGGACAGTGTGTCACTTCAGAGTGCTGTGCTCTGAACTGTCGACTGCCCCACATATGTTCATGCTAATGATCATGCTGGTGACAGTTTGGACACATTCACTCGGGACACATATCTTCCATAGGTATACAAACCATAGCCTTTTATCATAATCCCACATCAACCACTGACGATAGACGAGTGGTGTTTCCTCCAACTTACTACCAGTTGACTATGTTTTCACCAAGTTTTAATAAGGAATACTCATACTTAAAAGGCTCTGGTTTGTATACTTTAAAACCATGTGATTTTTAGTGTACTTTAGAACTTTTAAATACAGTATTTATTATTACTGATGGCTCCCAAGTTCAGTGGTGGTGTAAGACGTATGGAATTTTTAATAGTTTTAGTCATAGGGGAATCCTTGTTAATGTGGCATAGAATTTCACAGCTGAGCTTCATGGTATTTTAACAGTATTAGAACATACTGTAACTCCCAAATTGTAATTTCGCAATTTCTTTTTTATTCTAGGCGTGCTTAACAGTTCGTGAAAGTTTTCATTACTGACCATCCAGTAATATTGAAAATACTATAATGGGTATTTATGCACCATTTCCAAGAAATCAGTTTTACTGTGTTGGGTTTCTGCCTCAGGTGAAATATATTGAAACACAGGGCATGTCAGCTAATGTGCTGATTTGAATCATGATTTCCTTCTCTGCATTTCAAAATCAATTCAGGGTTCATAGCAGGAACAGTGGTGTTGAAGTAGGGCTTAACAATTAAAAAAATAAGTTCAGACATGAAATTATGGAATAATGGTATGATGGCAAGGTAATGGAAGGTTATGATATGCTGTCTTCACATTGGCCATACACGGCTGACCTGTTGCTACCAGATGGCTGGAGGAATCGACTTTTGTGATGATTAAGTTTTGCTGGCTAAATGCCCTAGTCTTCTTGAACCGAGAAATCGCTTTCATATGGACAGAAAGGACACAGATGGGAATTATAGGTAGGGCCAGAATTTTTAAGGAGCCGGGGGACTGTCAGACATAACTTTAAGGAGATTTTTAGTTTTATTAGAGAAGCTGATCTTTTGGAAAAATTATTGATTTGGAAGGTGTTTTTGATGTAGTCAGTCTGTTGTACTCCTATATTGTACTCCTATATTTTTTTTTTATCCAAAGTGCTAAAATATTTACTTCAGTCATATTCTTTTTAATCTATCTTGACATGTTTTTCCCTTTTCGAGGATTACATATATATATTATATATACCAGTATGTGTGTATGTGTGTATATATATATATATATATATATATATATATATATATATATAATGTATAATTTGATTGGGAAAACTACAGTTGGTTTTGGCATCACTGACCTTGGATAGTTGGGGCGCCAAATTAACTAAAGAAACATTCATTCATTCTTATCTAACCTAAGTTGCTCTATGGCGCTAGTAATGCTAACCTGACCTAGAATGCCATAATGGTCAGAGTAAAATACAAGAATTCATCCTAACCTAACCTAGGGAACTGGGTTCTAACCTGGCCTTGGCCTTGCTTCCTTTAATCCATAAATCACAAGTGAAATACAGAAATTCCTCTCGACCTACTATTGCATACTAGGGCCTAAATGGCAGGAGGCCACCCTCCCCAATCTCCCCTCTAGCTGTGCACAGAGCATATTCCCTATTTCAGGTTTTAAAAATTAGTAGTTAGAATGCACACATGGCCTCTTGTAAGTCTGTTAAGGAATTATTTAAGCCATCATCTGGTGTCCTTTAACTCTTTAGTTAGAAGTGTGACTAATTTTGATACTGCATGTATTTTCAGGATATGTTTCACCAAGGTGGGATTTTGTTTCCATGCATTTGCTTCTTGAACTAATTGTTAGCGTTAAGTTTCCTTGAGGAGTTATCGATGCCTGTTTTGTGTTGTTGCCTCCTTTATTTTTGTAGTAAGAAAAATAAAACTGTAGTTGTAAATCTGTAATCGGTTACTGATAATTGAAAATTTACATTTGACTTATGCATACGGAATCATCCTCCTAGACTTTTGGCATGGTCTTGCAGTCATTCCCCTGTCTGCTTTGTAAATAAATTTTGCGTAGATATTAACGTGACCGAGTCGGGTTTCTTCAAATATTTCCAAGTGAACGAAGTTACCATAAGTTAACGAAAATACCATAAATTAACCTTACAGAGCAGGAAGCTTAAATTAAATCAGTGAATAAGATCTTTTCAGATAAAAGGTAGGATCATGGGGTTGGCCACACCGCTGTGTCACATGTTGGCGCAAGACTCATGAAGACTGAAACGCTTCTTTTGCTGTAAAAGGAAGGAGGTAGTGAAGGCTCCGACTAAGTCCCCTAGGTCTGGTAGCTACCACCCTTGTGTTTTTGGAGCTGGTAATCAAGAGACCCGGTGTGTGAAACATTTAAACCAAATTACAAACAACATTAAATATTTTGTTTACATCAAGCGTGTTTCGTGAGTGAATACAGTAAGTAGTACATAATGAGTAAAGGGGGGAGAGAGAGGGTTAAGTAACTGTGCCTACATGTACACAAGCTAAAACCTGTACTTATTAAAAGAGGACCGTTGCTTACTTGAGTGAAAGGTGATAGAAATGAAAATAATGAAAAAAATATAAGAAAAATGTCCATACTCTGGGACAGAGAGAGAGAGAGAGAAGACTAAGTGCCGAATTCTTCGTCCAAGGCTGATATGACAGTTAATATAACTGATGAGGTATTTTACAGTTTAAGAAGATTACGTAATCCATATACATAAAAAAAAATTTGGAGGACTGAGTTGGGAAAATTAAATGTTAATTTTTTTCCCAAAGACCTTTATTTTCTAAAAGTACCAATTTAGGATAAGAAATAAAGCTAGGAACGTGTAGAATATTCAGCTAGAGAGAGAGAGAGAGAGAGAGGAGAGGGGGCTGCCAGTTGACCAGAAAGGACACAAAGAGAGGGCGTTTTTGTTTTGAAAGATGAAAATTATAACGATTAATGATTTGAGGTTATTATCTACTTAAGTTTCCTTGAAAAAGAAAGCGATTTCAGGTTAAACAAGAAAGTTATAAATCAACATGAAATGTATAATTTCTCAGCTTATTTGCAAGTGTAAAATCATTTAAAAACTCAACCGAAGGACAAACCAATAGTATGTAAATTTCTCGGCTGTGTCCACCAATTATAAATATCAGGGTATACATCTAAAGGTGAAGAATTTCCCGGATTTGCTCTTCGACAATTTTACCCAAAAGAGGATGGAGTCTGTTTGCGCGCGTCGATGGTGTGGTTGTAATTGCTATTTATATTTTAAGTTTTAGTTATTCCTTCGAGGGAGAGAGGGCGGTGGTGAATGAAGTAGGGACAAGTTTTAAAGTTTTTGTCTTGTTGCAAAATTGTTTTTGTTTGGTAGTTGTGGAATGGGCGCTTTATAGCCCGTGAAAAAGAGTTGTACACACAAAAGAAAACGGTTTTATCAGAAAATGTAAATAACCTGGCAGACTAGTGTAGTGCAGTGCGTGGTCCTGCACTCATATTGTGCGCTGCTGTGTTTTTCTTAATGTGGGGAGTCAGTCTGGTCATTCAGTCGATTGTATGATATTGCACGTAGAAATTAAGTTATTTCTTATTTCTTTTGAGTTACACATTCTATTTTTGCATAGGCTAGCCAGGTTTACGCACTTTAAATTTAATCGCATCTCCTGGGGTCATAGTGCAGTTTACAGCTAGAGTTGTTATTTAGATGCATTTTAACCGATTACTGAACGATTATACCCCTTATTAATGTTGAATTCTAGCCATCCTTCGTTTTCCACTTCCAGCCTCAAGTAGCCATTCATTAATATTGTCCACGAACTCGGACCCCAATAGTACATCCAAATGGGAAGCCTTCAGTTTCATTTCAGTGCCTTCAGAATGTTTTGTCCTATTTTCATCTAATACCAGAAGGGTCCGTGGCATCTAAAAATACAAAATGAACTCGCAAGAAAGGCGAAAGGAAAATTCGGAGATACCGAACCAACTAATATTTTTTATTTATTTATAGGTCTTCGGTAATTTGTGGTAATCTTGCCTACTGCCCTCGGTCAGTAATTTGCGAATCAAATTGCTTTAGATTGGAGGAATAAAAAATTTCTAATGATTAAATCTGCTTATAGAAAAAAATTCCTAAGATTTTGTATTCTTTTATTTGCTTTTTAAAATGTAACTGTCCTCGTTTGGAACAATACTCTTTTACTGGGGCATAAAATAAATGTGGGATGCCTTTAATGTGGGATGCCTTTTATCCCACATTTACTTTATGCCCCAGCTCAGTGGGGAACATTGCCTACAATGAACTTTGCATGCTTCACTGTGGGCAACACCAAATGGTTTCTTTTTAACATTGTTTTACTTTTCATTGGTTAATGTGGTCTCTTCCCACTTAGATGTCCAGTTTTAGAATCTATAAAGGGCCTACATGACAGAATGCTTATATGTAACAAAAAGGAAAGCATAGACTGAGACTTATCATGTTTGTAAAGTAGATGTTAAGATTTGGCTTCAGTCAAGAACCCTTCCCCATAGGTCCGTGCTTTAGCAATGGCCTTTCTGCTATTGGAGCTGTTGACATGTAGGTCTTCAATTTGGCGGCAGGTCTCTTGTTTTCTCCAGTCTACGGGCTGCTGAGGTGTGGATGACCAAGAGTTTCTTGTGAGTTGAGCTTCAGAATTTCTCTGGAGTGTTCCCTTTGTAGGAGAAACACCAGTTGTTTTCTGTTTAGGGACCAACGTTTTGAAACTTGTCAGTTTAGTACAGTAATAACGGGCATGGGCTGTGTATGACCATGGACAGGACACAGGCAGTAAACGAACATATATTTAGAGTGGTACTATGCAAGGGTAGTGTGCAAGCATGTAGAAAGCATGGACACTAGGATGTTATGGCATGGGCAGTTCTGAACACAGCAGTAAACATGCATAAAGTTCATGAGAGAATACCTGGATCCCACTTCTTTAACAAACACTGTGGAGTTGTCTAACCCTTCTTCAGAGACAATGTTTGTCAGGTTTCATGGTCACAAGTGTGACTGACAGCTGTTATGCAGCTAACTGAGCTGCTTTTGGATAATTTAGTATCTCACTTAAGGCCCATGTTGGCAAAGAATCAACCCATGTTCGTGCTGGTCTGGCTGATGCTTTTGAGCTGCACATCTGAGCACCTGTGGTAAAAAATGCTTTTGGGGGCTAGAAAAAGGGGTAGGTGTATAGCATTATTATTTATTCCCGGGGTGATGTTTTTTGCTGCCAGCCACCTTTGACTTGGAGGCTGGCATTTCTGTGGTTGCTGAAAATCCGTCATTTTGTTATAGTTTTGTCAAGTTTTATGAGACAAAACCTTCCTGATTAGTGATTGCCATACAAAAGTTGAATATTTGTATCCTAGTAGGAATGAATCACAATTCTTGATTAATATTTTTCATAAATAAAAACAAACTTGAAATCTTTAATCAGAATCCCGCCTCTTAACTAAACCATGTTTGGCTTTGTGTTCTGAAGGAAAAGGCCAGGTTAGCACTCAGGTAATTGTATAGTACCCCAACCACGTGGCCGATCTGTCACTTGTCAACTACCTTGTTACCGAGCTTCAACAATCAAACTTTACTTGCGTGGAAGGCATATCCATATAAGACTAAAGGTTTATATACCCTGGAAAAATGAAATTTATCTAAACTTTGGTATATTTCCTCCTCTACCTCTCGGCCTTCTGTTGTTAACACTCGGTTTTGGTTTACTGCTTTTAGTTGTATAGTAACTCTGATCTCGCAAACATTATTTGTGTTGAATATTGTAATTTTGTCAAGTTTTGTGCCCCCAAGACAATTTCCACTTCTTGCTGTGTGCACTTTCCTTCTAGCTTAATTACTGTCTGGTTTTTATCTCCGTTTTTGGTTTTCTGATTACTTTAGACATCTCTCGGAGATAAGTATAAACTATGAAATTTCTTTGTAAAAAAGGGGTATTTTTTTAGATGTAAGTCCTTTTCCACATCACATTTATTGAAGCCTTATAATGTCTTATTTGTCCTTGTACATTGGGACCGTCATGCTTCGTCATGATTTCAATAGGATAGAATCAGTGGCATTATGTCTGATCAGTGATTTCCCTTCCTGTTACATTATAGATATTATTTTGTCCGCTGCTGCTTTGATCATAAATTAAGGATAGCCTTCCCTCCTGGCAGATGTCCTTTTAGCTCCTATGGAGCCATCGTTATTTTTACATCCAGATGACGTAGGCTGTTTATGAGAAAACGCAAGCCACCATTTCAAACAATTTCGCTGATATTTTCATTGGACGGTAAATGATCTTATCATTTTATTATAAGTGAAAACTGAACCAGATATTGTATTTCTCTTTGTGCAGTTTCACCAGACCAGTTGGATGAATATCAAAGTTATGGTCGCGTTTTTTCTTTCGTAATGTGATGTCTTTTTTTAACAGCCGGAAACAGTTATTTTGCATGTCTTATTTGTGAGTGCATTTTCTCAGGCTTTCCTAATGGAGGAATTAAGAAGTCAAAATCAAACTTCAGATGTCAGATTTGGGGATGTTATCCTAGTAAGGGATGAGGACATCTTTTTTAGAATTTTCTTATCAACACATTAACATGGAGATAGGAAGGTCTCCGTGCATTTTTTGTGGCAGTTCATTTTTGGGTTATTGTTATGGAGGAATGTCATTCCTTCAAATAATTTGGGACCCCTCAATCGATAGTGTGAGTTTAGGAGCGAATTGGTTTAATTAATTTAGCTCTTATAAGGATATAAGACTTTTTATCGACATTTCAAGCAGCCCATTGTGAAGTGTAGTTGCTGCTCTTTGAGAACTGTAAGATTTGTTTCCCCTATTGCAGCTGTTGCCATTATTGTAACACCGATAATAATAGAAATATTAGCTATCGAAGATATGCGTTGGAGTTTTGGGGGGAGGCTCTGCTCTCGGTAAAATCAAATTCAGTTTCATCTGTTCTGTGGATGGGACAGATAGAGGAAGGGATGACATATATATATATATATATATATATATATATATATATATATATATATATATATATATATATATATATATATATATATATATATATATATATATACAGAGAGAGAGAGAGAGAGAGAGAGAGAGAGAGAGAGAGAGAGAGAGAGAGAGAGAGAGAGAGAGAGAGAGAGAGAATGTCCTCTGATGCTATATGCTTTCTACCCACGAACGTCGGAAATAATGAGGCTCTCTCCTCTTAGGTTACTCACGAGAGGAAAGAAACCATTAAACTACCAACTTGTTTTCAGATCCTCATGACCATACTCTTGTTTCTAATTGCTATCTTTTTTTTTTTATCTTAGATCTTGAGAAAATACCTAAACGAAGAACTCGCGTATTTGTCAGATTTAATGCCTGCTTGTAGTGTCTGCTCATGTATCTTCAGCCGTTTTAGAACGATTTAGTTTCTTTAGGGTGAAAATGAAATGTATCTTATTCTTCAAAACGTTTTAGGATTTCAGATTTCTTCAGATTGTTGTGGGGGAGACTGAATTATTTTGATTTCCACTTCTGTCAAGAGAACCAGTAACTTTCGTAACCTTGCAAGACAAAGTTTAACGTAAGTGTGCTTGCTATGTTTGAGAGCAAAGTAATCGGTTTCTAGTGAAACAGTAAAATTTGGAAGAGAGCCGATTATTGATTCAACAGCTTGGTGAGTGGCCCATTTGTTGTTTTACACGTTGCTTGTGTTTGTTTAATGAAATAGAAGACGACCATTACACTTGGCTGGAAGTAGCGGAAGCGCTGCACTGTATTTCGTAATATTTTTTATTCATCATTAAAAATCTCATGCCTTCAAGGTCAGCCACAGTTTTGATAATTCTCCCTCTTTAGGTGGTAACATGCTATTGTTCGGTTTTGGAGTGGACATACCAAATTTAGACTGTAACATGCTAGTGCTACGTAAGAAAAAATAATTACCAGCATCGCATTTTAGTAGATATTTAATCTCACAAGCGGAAATTAATTTTCTAAATTATTCGTCAGAGTATAAGTAGTCACACTTCATCACGGTTAAATGGTTATCAGATTACACACATTTAACTAAAGCAGATATAATTTTTTCGTGTTCCTTAGGTCTTTCAGTAAAGTAACATGGTTATAATAGTGTAGTAGGTATAAGTAGCTTTTAATAGACAAGACCGCAAAATGTGCTTTAGAAATACTTCTTGAAAAAAATTAGCAATTGTCAGAATTAAATATTTTAAAGTTGTGTCTGTTAACGTTGACATAATAAAGCCTATGTAGTTATACCATTTCTTTCTTTGGAGGATATAATTTCTGGATGTGCACATCATCTTGGGTTTCTTTTCTGTAATTGTGGGAATTCCTCTTTTCTATTCTTTTCCATTTTATTTTGATTGTTCTCTTGATGGTAGTTTATTTTATGTATGTCTTTCTCGCTTGTCGAAGTCGTCTCAGACAAATTGATCAGATTTGGGTGAAACCTGTCTTCTTCAAGCGTAAAGCATACGCTCCTTTGATTATCCTGTTTCAGGTTAATTCTTCCTTTTCTGCAGTCCAGGATGGTTCCACATCTCTTTTAAAAAATCTTCAGAACCTTATTTTCTCCTTAGAAATAGATTTAAGGAAATCTTCACTATCTTAAAATACAAACATTTCCATAGTGTTTGAGTGGATTTGTGCAGAGCGTAGCAAATCATTAGGGTAAATTGATATATTTATAATAAATCGCTTTCATGCTTTAATACAGGGGTCTTCAAAATGTGGGTCTCCGCAAGATTTTACGCAGACCACACTAACTTGAAATATTTACAGATAAAACAAATAACTTTTGTGCATAACAAACAATTCTATCTGACAGATAACACGCAATTCCTGTCCGCCGGGTTCTGTCATACCCATTAGGCCAATCTTGCCGAAAACTTCCCGATTAATTTGGTGGTTACGACTTTAACTCAACTGCCAGAAATGTATAGAAAGACGGAGACTGGAAATACTACTTTCGACCTTTACTAAAGACTCGGCTTAATTCTGAATTTCTTTACTTAACTTTACCGCAGTCCTTTCGCCGGACGCGTTTATTTTTAAACTTGTCATAGAATTAAAATTCTCAACTAGAACGTTTGGAAGTAAAAAAATCAAAAAAAAAAAAAAAAAATTAATAGCCTCGGAGGTGGTTGGAGCCAGGAGGGTAGGTACTTCCGGTCTCTCAGTGGATCTTTTGGGAGTAGGTTTTTGGCACACGTTCTTTTTCTTGCCAACAGTTGCTGGTATCCATTTACAGCTGGGTGGACGCCAGGCCGGAAGCATTCCACTTGGGCTGAATGCACCTTCCATTTTAAATGAATAGTATGTGTGTATATACTTTAAAACCCATAAAAACTCCCCCGAAACATAATGTATACCTCCTTACAAGGTAATGATTTTTTTTTTATTCACAAGAACTGTCGTCCATAACCCCCAGTTTGAGACATAATTGTAATATGAAATTTACAAATATTTATTTCCTGGATCACGTTAACTATTTCCCTAAAGAGGACGTTATGGGTGATATTAAAGATCAGTGTATAAAAATTCATTCAAATATATTCTCGGTAAGTTCTTCAAATACATTTTATAAGAGGTAAATCAGATTTTGTAAATTATATGTATATATTACATCTTTGTGTTCATCCATTTAATCAATATGGCACTCTCATGCAGTCGGGAATGTATGAATGTATGTATCTGTGCGTATATATATACACACATATATATGTATATATATATATATATATATATATATATATATATATATATATACATATACGTGTTTATGCTTTTCTTGTAGATAATCGTATGTACAGTAAGTATATATATATATATATATATATTATATACATACATTATATATATATATATGCACACATTGTATATATATATATTATATATACATGTATATATATTGTATATACATATATATATATATATTTTATATATAAGTATTAAGCCAAATGTTGCTTAATATCCAATTCACTATATACAGAATAATTTATGCCAGAAGGGAAACGTGTTTTTCACAAGTATTAAGCCAAATGTTGTTAATATCCAATTCATATATATAGAATAATTTATGCCAGAAGGGAAACGTATATGCGTATATGTGTATGTATATATATATATATATATATATATATATATATATATATATATATATATATATATATATATATATATATATATAACTTGTGTGTGGGGCAGGGTTAACTTAGTCACATGTACATCTGTGACTATTTTAGATTTACTAATATTAAGCGACAAATATCGTTTAACGTCCATTTCACTCTAACTTACACCCAAAGGGAATTATAATTGATAACGGCTTCTGCTTCGACCAGGATTCGAACAGAGGCCTTTGATGTAGGAATAACGATAAACAGTCAATTTAGAACACTCGGCAATCTATCAGTTAGAATTACCGTTGGGTCTAATATATTTTCAAAGTATAGTGAAATGGATATTAAACTCTACTTGTGGCCTAATATTCACACGATTGTCAGTTTTGTTTAGCCCGTTCACTTCTCTAGCAAATTGTGGATGACTATTAAGAGACAGATCGGCTAATCACAGGAAGGAAGTACATTGATGCAATTATTTATTTATTTCAGATCTTACTTTTATGAATTTTTGTAACTCGGCAGTGTCTGCATACTAGACTCGACTGTGTATATTATATATATATATATATATATATATATATATATATATATATATATATATATATATTATATATATATATATACATATATATATATATATATATATATAATATATATATATATATATATAGTCCATAAAAATGCAAGATACACATATATGTAGAAATTTAAATGGAGTCCATAAAAATATTTAATGATATATTTCGAGGAACAACTGTTTCCCTCAACAAAAGCCAGTCCCCAAAGACACAGGAGTATACAAAATCCCCAGCCTCGACTGTGACCAATCCTACATCGGTTTTACAGGTAAATCACTCCCCCAGAGATTAATACAACATAAACGCTCAGTAAGGTATGCCCAACAGAGCTCATAAATAGCCATAATCAGAGAATTAACTGGAATTAGTCAAGCGTAATTTATAGCAGCAGTTGTCGATTTAAAAGCCAGATGGTAGAATTAGCACCGATTAAACAAAGAAATACGATGAACCTCTCAAAAGGAGGTTGGGATTCAGATATTATAGATAAAATCTTCCTCCAACCAGCAATTAAGAAGATTAACGAGAAGCTGTCAACTGGAGAGATGTAACGGCTGACATTTGGAACTCTTGGTATAAAGACCGCTTTTCTGTAGCTTTTTTTTTCATTCATTGCCTGTCTGAAATATATAGTAGCAGTAACTTTCTACCTTTTGGTGTTTTTATGGGCTCCTTTTATTAGATGGAATCCTGTTGTAACAGAAAATATTTCTCATATATATATATATATATATATATACATATATATATATATATATATATATATATATATATATATATATATATATATATATATATATATATATATATATATATATATATATATATGTGTGTGTGTGTGTGTGTGTGTATACATAATATGCATACACAGTATATGCAGTATGTATATATATATATATATATATATATATATATATATATATATATATATATATATATATATATATATATATGTATATATAATTGTTTGTACTTATTTGTTTGTATGTATGAAATGTTGCCTCTGTGTATATAAGTAAATTATGCTATGTAAGTACAGTATTTAATACAGAGGACTTTTTATGTCAAGTAGAACCGAAAGTGAGAAGTCTTTTTCAGATGTACGATTATCTTTTTGAGGTGGAGAAGATAGGAGTAAATAACTGTATCAATGAACGTCGTTTCCTGTGGTAGCTCACTTGCTACCACATATGAATCCATTTTATTTATACAGCGAAAGAGTCTAAACAAACCTGTTTTTAAATATATACATAAAGCTTATGTGATATTATGTACGTATTACGTATGTATTTTTCGACTCAAAATATACACAGATAGATTAGCGTAAAAATATTTCATTTAAAGTGAATGATTCTGAATAAAATGTTACAACGATTTTTTCTTCTTGCCTTTGTTTAAATATACACTAATGACAACACAGAAATGTTACAACATTGCAAGCACACACAAACAACAATATACATTTTATAATTTGTTTCACGTTAAACAGAACGAATAGATGTGAATTTTGTGTATGTGATAATTCAATCTCTTTATCATGGGGGTTACAGTACCGCATGACATTAAACGATCAGGGAGTGTGTTTATTCCTTTGGCCATTCCAAATAAGGCCACCTTGTGCTGGCGCAGGGTCATGTTCATGGGGCAGCCCATGACGTTTATTCGTCTGTCATTGGCACTTGCTCAGAAAGGTTTTTGTTTACATAAAAAAAAAAAAAACAAATGCCATGGGAATTTAAACACCAGTGTAAATTAATAACATCTGACACTTTGCTTCTACTCACGCTAACTGGGGTGTAACGGAAGAAAACTTATACAGTAACTCATGTATTTATGAAGAGTTTAAATATTAGCTATTTGAGACAAAAACAGCGAGATTTAGGGCACTAAACATTTTCTGGATGAGAGGAAGAAAACTAATACATAAAAATGAATCGTCTGTTGTCTTTTGATTTCGAAGCATATTGTAGTTTGAGGCACGTTTTTTTCTTAACTAATGGAATTGGCTGTATGTCTGTCCCCCCTCCCCCCAGTAAATCCCTTTTTCTCGCTTTTCTAAGCCGCATTCATGGAAAATGGTTTAAGTAAGATTGTTATAGTTCTGTAGATTTCAAGCAAAGGATTCTTCCTCTTTGGCATTATGATCATCCTCTTCCACCTCCTCGTCTTCCTCGTCTTCTTGGGGATCATCTCTGAAACTGCCTTTCGTGAATTTCTTTAGTAGTTGCTGACGATGCTTAGGCTTAATGGTTTCTCCGGAGTTGTACTGCGACAGGCCCGTAACGAGAGCTGCTGCCAATTTCTCTCTAGCCTGTTCAGCCTCTTTCTGCGTCTGGGCAAGGCGCGACGTCCAGTAGACCATGTCCTCTTCTGCTGCATGTAGAGATCTCTCCAAGGTTTTCCAGTTGTTTGTTGGTCTGGTAAAAAAAATATTCATCAGTAAAAGACACAAGGTTATATTTCATAATAGCTAAACTTGCAACTACTGTAATTTCAAAAAGGCTGCCTAAATAACTTGAAAACGAAAAAAAACCCCCTCCAAATCCAGCGCCTTGTTGCGTGAATTCAGTCGGTAACCATTAACAGTGCATTTATGCAAATCTGACTTTATTAACGCGATGTTAGACATACGCAGTTTATGCACAATTGAATTCATGAAAGCTCAGAGATAGTAAAATTCATCTGAATTATGGTTCTTTTAACGTTAGGGCTACAAAATAATACATTTTAAATGATTAGTAGACTGGGAGGTCAAAGTGGCTGCGTTGGTACCCAGTATCTGTTGGTCACCCCCGGTGTTTCTGCCAGGGCACGCGCGGACGCTCTCTCTCTCTCTCTCTCTCTCTCTCTCTCTCTCTCTCTCTCTCTCTCTCTCTCTCTCTCTCTCTCTTCTGGGTTAATTCCTCAGTTAGGTAGAACTCGTCAGAAACATTGTTTATTTCTGTTGTGCCTCCTTTGACCTAGTCAGTTAAATACATACCTCTTAGAGGACTGTGGTTGGTACAAAGCCAGACTGGAGAAGAGCATGGGTTAGCAACTTCATCCCTAAACTTTCATACTTGCTGAGACGCCTGTGGCTAACGCATTGAGCCATATAATTAGGAAAAAAAGTGTTCTGGCTTTATACAGACACAAACATATGCATATGTATGTATGTATGTATATATATATATATAATCATGAAGCTACAAATGTCGCTTAATATTAAATCCACGCTACCTCGGGAATATCCCCGATGGGGAATTATCACCGAAGGGGAATTTATAAGTGATAAATGGACGGGCACTGCCGAGTCTCGATCCCACGACACAGACGCGCCATCCAGCAACTCCGTAAATTCCCCTTCGGTGATAATTCCCCATCGGGGATATTCCCGAGGTAGCGTGGATCTGATATTAAGCGACATGATTGTAGCTTCATGATTGTATATAAATCACGGTGTAATAAAAAATGTCATATATATATATATATATATATATATATATATATATATATATATATATATATATATATATATATATATATATATATATATATATATATTATATAAATACACACACACACACACACATATATATATATATATATATATATAAATATATATATATATATATATATATATATATATAAAACCATACATGCGTATTTATATAAATATATTCGTTCTCAAATTCTGCAGTATCAGTACTGTATAGGGTATTGAGCGGCAAACCTCAGGCCTTTGGCCATTTGAGCCAACTTTCCTCTGTTGAGGCAAGTGTGAATCTTGAGTGGGCGTGAAAGAAAACAGTCGGGTGAGATGAGCTGATTTCAAAGTACAATGCAGCATAAGAAGTATTGGTCTGGCGCGGAATATGGAAGTAAATAGAAAAAGTGGTAAAAGGGTTAGCATAGATAGAACTTTTCATTCTCCCACAATATTTTGCTTAACTGTTCTCATTGTGTTTGAGGTTCCCCTGGGGAACTTCTCATCCTTCGTTAAGCTCTTGTTTACCTGATCTCTCTGCATTCAGTTCAGTGAAGAATGTTTAATTCTCCCTCAGGTTTTTGCTCAGTGTTTCTGCATTCGCATCCTTATAGGACATTTCCTTATCTAGGCCTTGCTTAACTTTCTTTCCAGGTAGAACTTTTAATTCTCACAGAAGTTCTTGCTTAACAAATCTCCGTGCATTTACTCCTCAGTAGAACTTTATTTTCCCAGAGAGTTTATTCTTACCTCTGATTTTATTACTTGCCCACTCTCTCTCTCTCTCTCTCTCTCTCTCTCTCTCTCTCTCTCTCTCTCTCTCTCTCTCTCTCTCTCTCTATTTTCTTAATTACACTTCCCATCGTCTTGTATACTTGCATAATGTGGTCTGTCTTCTGTCATTCAGCTGCAGCTCGTGTTAATTTCCTTTTTTCTTGTGGATAACCTCATATAGCCTCATTCCACCTTCATTGTTTTTATTCCTTTCTACCCTTCCAGATCCACAAATGGTCTGCTGTTCCTCTGACCTTACTAAGGAGTTTTACAAAAGTCTCCTGCGCTCCTTCCACCTCCATGTCTGTAACCCTAGCGAGCAGGTCATCCGTTTTTATTATATAGGCTCTTCTCCCCTTCCTTTTATCATACTCAGTTATCTTGATTAAAATTACAGCCGCATTTCACCTCCGTTACTCTTAGACTTCATGAGTGCAAGCTGTGAACAAACAATCATATGTACCTCCTGCCACTCCCCTTCCTACTTGAATCCTTCAACTTGCTCCTCCTTCTATTCTGTGCGAACACACAACCAAACAGATTTTCTCACGGCCTCTCTTTCCTTAAATGTATTTGAATATTCTTCTTTGGAAACAATGTATTTCAACCACGGAAGCTCCTTTCCCAGCACGTTATCATAAGACTAAATTCAATTATGCCTGTGTAATTATATATATGTATATGTATATGTTATATATATATATATATATATATATATATATATATATATATATATATATATAAATATACATATATATATATATACATATACATATATATAATTACACAGGCATAATTGAATTTAGTCTTATGATAACGTGCTGGGAAAGGAGCTTCCGTGGTTGAAATACATTGTTTCCAAAGAAGAATATTCAAATACATTTAAGGAAAGAGAGGCCGTCGTGCGTACATGTACATACACACACGCACATACACGGTACACATTTATTACAGCCATTACGAACACAAGAATATCATCTACGTGTGGGAAGTGTTCCTGATTACAAATTTAGCTGCACATGCATAACTAGATTCCATATTTTGTTTCGAGAATTCACGAATTGTCACGTGCCATATTTCCGAAACTTTCTCATTAAGAATTTTTTTTAAAGTGGAATCTAAGTAAATATAGTTTTATTAGGTGAACAACGTGCTTACTAAATTACATAAAAAAATGCCTAAGCAATGAGTTCGACGTTTATTGAACATTTCTGAAGACCTGAGATCTTCAGCTGTGGCATCAATGGACTCTGCACCATGAAAATCGTATTAGCCAAAGATTTATGTATACTCCTTTGGGCATTGGTCTGTTATCTACCAAGAGGTAAATAGTAGTACAATGCAAAGTTGAATGTATTATTGCTCAAAATATTTCACAAGTTGTGCTGTTAACCTGTCATTTACGTAAGTACTACTAAAAGAGCACGAACAGCATAATGAGGTTTTTATTGCATAGATAATTCGTACCGTACGTGAACACAACCGTACTGTATTTTTTTGGCAGAAGTAAAGAAACAAGATGGCAGAAGCGTTTAGAAACCAGATGCATCAGTGAAATAAATTTTATGATAGCCATAATTTTGCGTATTTTTCAGTCTGACGGTTTCTATTTAAAACCTTGTAGCTTTGCTCGTGTATGAATTTACTTTATTTTATTGTATTTTATTTTATTTTATCTTATTTAATTTTTTTTATTTTTTATTTTTTGCCCGTATCAAAGCGATGAATGCAGAGGTAACTTTCCATTTAGTGGAAGAGAAAACTCGCGATCTTTGTAAATCAAATACTATTTACCTTATTTTGCTGCGTCGTTATTCCTTTTTACCCTTAAATGAGAAAAAACTGAACTAATCATTTGTAAATTCTTCCGTGGATAATGCAATGTAGAACGTCATGGGAGAGATTTTATGGCAAGTGCATTTAGACTTCGCTATTAATATGACGCCCACTACAAAAAGTTTGATTTTAGTTTTCTGAACCTAACCATAACCATATTTATTATAAATTCAACGAGGACGTTTTTCCCTCCCCTTGAGGAAATTCTGTCGTGAAGGTTGCTTCGTCAACAGAGGAAGTCTGTGAATGACACCGATGTCACTCTGGAATTTGAGAAAAAAAAATTATATTGTGTTACAAAGTCTGACAGTTTATTGGCGGACTTGTGGAACTTGACAGTCGGATCGTGAATTATTAGCGAATTTATCATGCTTATATTCATTAATGTATTTCTGTGTAAGCGTTAATGTTTTGTAATTTATAAATTATCATTCCTAGATTAGACAGTTTTCGTCCTCTCACCTGAAATTCCGTTTGTTTCCTTTTGTTTATCTTTGAAGATCATTTTAGTAGGCCAAGCTTCTTGCGGAATAGCGAGGTTATGTTCAGCTTTAGGTTGAAATAAATTTTCTCGAGAAACATACCATATTAAATTGAGTAAACTGCCTTTGAAACATTCTTCTATAGTTAGTAGAATCGGAAGGTGTATACAGTATCCTAGAGCAGGAACTGGTGCTTGTGACGTTGGACTCTTGTTGACTAACCACTCCGACTCTGCAAACACATTGTCACTCGTGTCAAGATTCTCTCGTGCCTGTTTTTTCTTGTTTTTTTCTATTACCTTGGTTTTTCATAAGAGTCAGCTATGGTGTGATGGTTAGATAAATGCCATTTCCTCCAGCTTCTGTTGGGTGGCAGTAGTGTCGGCTTCAGGATGGGAGAACTGAATTTCTACCTTTAATGTGAAATAGAGGTTTGATATGGATCCGGGAACTTTTTTAATTAACACTGTTACTGGCTAAACTACTTGAAAATCCATGTCCTTTTGCATCATCCTAGGGGTTCATTCACGATTTAATTCACGTACAGTCGATTTACGCCACTGATGTAATACTTCTTGAGGTGGGCATGGCAACTATTCCTAAGCTCACAATTTATAGTTTTTCTTGTTTTTTTGCATTTATTGGGTGGAGAGGGTCCATACGTATTGTACGTTATTTATCCATTTATTACATCACCTTGTAATTATGAACTAATGTGATTGGTATTCTATTTTGGAATTTGTTTGTTCTCTGAGTAAATATTCTTTTTAGTGAAATTAACTACAAATAAAAAGTATTTCTTTGAAGGTCTAGTTTTTTTTGTTTCTAGATATCCCACAGATACGTGGTTACTTCTCTTCTTGCTTACGGTTTGCCTAAGAATCAAACATTTTAACGTCTTTGGTCGTCCATTTTGTTTCCCCAAAGACCGTAGGTCATCCCTCATTACTTTGAAAGTATGCTTTCCCCTAAAATCTGTTGTTTTTATTTACTTAAGAGTATCCTTAAGTAAATTAAGATTTTTACGAACTCCATTCATCAATTAGTTTTTTCCTAAAAAAAAGGCTATAGCTAAAGGAAATGAACTATAAGTTCTCAAAACAGGCTTTAAACAGACATTTTGTCAAGTCGACTTATTTTTTGTCTGCTGCAGCAATCGGCTCGTAGAAGCTGAGGGAGTGTTCATTATACTATGATCGTGAGTTTATTCAGTCCTCAATAATATTCTTTCCGTGGTGTGAAGAGAAAGAAATCATGTATATTCACCCCCTTTTATATATTGTGCAATTTTGACCTCTAGTTTATTCTGATATTTTTGGGTTTAACTACATCATTGAATGTTAGAGAAAAATTTAGTTACTTGACTTTCATATGCTATGAACAACCTGCTAATGGTCATAATTGCGTTTTTTATGTAATTTATTGCTTCTACACTTTCATTTTAATCATAATAACTGTTTGTTGGGCGAAGCTTTGCTTTATAGTATTTTCTGAACTTCAGCATTCATTTATACACAGTAAAATTTTCTGATTTAGTTTTTTGCTGTATAATTTGTTTGCCTATTGCACATTTTTTATATCCCATATTTCTGGTATGACGACAAGGCAATAAAATGTCTGTTTTCATAGAATCTGGAGAAATCCACTCATTCTTTTACCGGCTTTTACCTTACTGAGCTTTGTTAACATTGCAGTTAGTTTTGTTATTATAGCAACAAAACACTTTTATTACAGAACATGTGTGAGGACTTCTAAAGGTAGGGTAGTCCTGCAGTGCTTTGCCACTGTGTAGTTATTTTAAATCATTGTTCAAGGTTTCCCTCTGTGGCCAGATCAGTTTTTTGTGAGTAAATGTAAAATCTTTGCATTAGGCTGGTGGACAGCCCATAGTACTTTTTCAGACTCAGTTTATTTCAGGTCCAACTAGAGTCCTAGCAGTGATGAAAGATAATTGCAGTAACAGAAACAATAGGCTGTGAAAACTCTACCAGACATCATCGTTGGCTGGTACAGGCTGAATTCATTCTGAACAGGTCTAGCTCATTACAGCTGGGACTGTGGAATCTGTCCAAAAGTACTAAAGGACAGCATAAGATCCATCTTTCATGGATGTCTTATTATAACAGCGAGGTTTACTAAAAGAGTTGTAGTTCCTTTCTATTAAAAACAATTGGTTTTTAGGTCCTCACTGCAGTGAGTATACACTTTCCTGAAATTTTGTACCAAGCCAATCACAAAGAGGGACACCCACCTCCAAACAGACCAGTAATGAAGCTTATAGTGTGAAACAATTTCGTGATGAACTGGAGGCCACACACGATAAAAAGTTTATTTCTAGGGGATTTTTATTTGTTTGACTAAGATGGTTAACAACTACTGAGAAATTCACTCAGTTGACCTGAGCAAGTGGCAGTCTTCCAATCTCTTCAAAAGATTCAAGACCAGGATATTGTTTTTTTCCCCTGTAATCGGCTAAGGGGGTATTTTTTGTTTTAAATTGTATGTTGCAGCTGTGTTCTAGTTGAACGAACAATCCTGTCACCTGGTGAGGCTTGTTAGATTAATTTTGGTCAGTAATTTTTAACCACCTTCCTTAGTTGTGCACCTGTATTTATTTTATGGTAGCAGTTTCCTATTTGTCAATTTCTACATATATGACGTTCAGATTGTTTTAGATGGACTCTTGCTAATCCAATGGGAATCTCTTCAATTCTATTTCAATTTGGATGTCTTTGATCCATATAATCTGTAGATGGCGGGGGAGGGCGGGCGCAATTTGCATGTAGGAGGTTTCACTGTTGTAATATTATTGTAAATAAAGTAGCAAGGCTTCTTCTGTGAGCACATTTCTTTTCCCAATAGTTTTTTCCTAAGGAATATAACAGTTATGCCAGTTTGCAGTATCATTGTGTACTCAAGTCAGTAATGTGAATCAGTACAGGGACTAGTAAATGTTGCTAAATTTCAATATCTGAAGATGTAATCTTAGCCTTTTGCAGAGCAAGAATTCTCAGTGGTAACGTTCAGGATTTATGTAGTAATAATGACTAAAACGTATTGGGAATAAAATTGTTTAGACTTTGTTAGAACTTTCATCACACTGAGAAAAAGAAAGTTTTGATGAGCAGTTTCTTAAAGTTTCATGAAACAGTCTGTAAGCCACAAGTGAATGATTAACCCCTAGTTTGCTGTCAGCTAGTATAGTCGTAGTCTGGAAGGTGATTCTGTTGTAGCTGTCACAATTATAAGCAGAATGATTTGAGATAAAATAATCAAATGAGACCCATATCCTCTTTCAGCTGCATGGTGGGCAAGATTTTGAGCTTTTGAAATTGACCCCAGTTTCCTAGCAAATTGAGAGATTGTGTAGGAGCTTAGCCTAAGATGGTACAGTTAGGAACTTAACCTAAGATGATACAGGAACTTAGCCTAAGATGATACTTTGAAGTGAGGTGTATCGTTTTCCAGGCCTTCTGTTTTTAGAACAAATCTTGGGTCCTGGAAAATTTTTCGTATATCTTTTTCAAGCAGTATAGGCCTCTAACCTGTATTTCCACATGACTTCCAAGGTTAGGAATCCCCAAATTCTTTGTATGTCATACTCAAGGAAACCCATGGCCCTCTGAGTTGTAATATACCAGCTAATGAGCGCAAAGGCACACCTCCAAGGACTTATTTTATGATTGGTTCATTTGCTATACTTTCCTCGTCTTTTTTTTTAGTAGAAATATCTGTTAAATACAGGTGTCACTGCATGAAGTTTTCCCTCCATAAGTCCATGAATTGATGTGTGGCGGGAGTTTTAGTTCACAAACATCTAGTTCAAGAGGGTTTAATTTTATTTTGCAAGGGAATTCTATTAGCATGTTACAAGCTAATTGCTCTGCAGCTTTCCAATAATTAGAGATGTCTACACATTCCTTATGGTGTATCTTTTACCTATATAATTACTTATATGGTGTGTTTCCTCCTAACCCATGGCCGAGATCCAGTTGCTGACTCGACCTGATATTTAGGCCAAATAACCTCTGTATTTTGCACTTAAGTGGATATGTTTATGGTGTAATCATCGGCAAAAAAATTCCTGTGTATTACAGTCACCATCGATTTGCTTGAACTGGCTACCTCAATAACCACTTGAGCCTAGCATAACATGCTTTATCCTACTGTCTCATTCTGACATCTTAAACTGAGTTTGCTTGCAATTTTAGGTATACCACTCTCTCAAAAGTTGACTCCTCTAATCACATGTGCAATCAAATCCAGCAAAGGGAGAAAAAACAGGGTTGTGATATTGAGGTAATATATGACCCAGAAGAACACCTGGTAGATGTAATAATGGCTTGCTATTGTCATATAGCGTTGGTATCACCCCTGCAGCAAAGAAAAAATTGGCAATAGGTAGTTTTGTGCAGTTTTGCCAACCTTAAACGGAGGATAAATAGGTGGAACTTACTTGGCATTCATAGGCGAAGTTTGTTTATCAAGTTCCGCCAAGGAGGCCTGAATATCCCAAATGGTTTCCTCCAACGCAGACAGCTTCTCCTGTATTCTGGCCGCGGCTACTTCTCTGGACAGTAAACGACGCTTTGCCAAGAAGGCGTTGCTGATGTTGGACAACACGGCTTGTTCTGCTTCCTGTGTGTAATAAGCAAATACTAATGATGCACAAGGACATAACATCGTATTAACAAGTCAACATTTCCATAGCTTGATAAAAATTATAAAAATATAGATGTATTTTATGCTGATGTCTAGGAGTTGAGAATTCGTTTTTCCACAACTAGCGTTAAATGTGCATCATTTTATATATATATATATATATATATATATATATATATATATATATATATATATATATATATATATATATATATATATATTAATGATTTATATTACATGAAATTGGAGAATTGCATTTACTGGTCTTGCGCATAGCCTACCAGTAAGTATATTTCTAGCCTTGTAGGTATGCAGAAATTGTGAGCTACTTTTGGCGTTTTATATTTTGATTTTTTAAGAATTAATGGCCTCCCCTAAACTACTGCACGCGAATCAGAAAGTGGTGAAATCAAGAAACGTGAAACAATGTTCTCTTTAATTAATTTTTGTATCCACACTCCCAAAGCTGTGCAATTGTTATTAATTGTGTAGTAGGTATAGTTGCCTTGCCTTTCGACTTGAGCTTTATATCGTGTATAAATATATCACGATTATTTTTTTTTTATTTTAGTTTGGAAGAGCTGTGGTTTTTTTTTTTTTATAACAGTAGGACGCCTTTCCATGACATACAGTGAAATCTTGGATCCTTGTTCAAGCCTAAAGTACATTTCGAAGGAAGCGAAATTGGAAATGCTTCTCTCTGGCAAAGAGAGAACACGAATAACGGCACATGAAAGCAATAACAAGTGATTATGTCATAGTGATACCACACACAATAATCTTTGAGGGCGTAAGCAGAATAGAAGCGTTGAGAAAGAGGGTCCGATGCTCACTGAAATGTTTCCAGTTTAGAATATTTCCATATTTAATTACGCCATTTCGAATGGGACTGATCGATTTACGTCAATTACTCGATAATAATTTAATTATGAAGGTGAGGTGCTTTTAGTGATAAATTAATGCTGATTCGCGTTGCCCACTTAAAATTAATTTTGATTCGCGTTGCCCCAGTCATCTCTTATGTCGCAAAGTCACGTCAAGTTTTTACAGTGAGACTGCATTAATGTTGTCGTGAAGAAATTACTAAATGAATTTTGATTCTTTACTGATATTTTTTTTATTTCGAAAAGAAAATGTTTTTTCATATATGAGTTTCCCTTGCTTTAGTGACTCTCCATTGGCAGTAGCAAAGAACGTAATGCACACTTCAAGATAATACTGTATCTATTGTTTTAGTCTCTTCGAAAAATAGGTATAATGCTTTTGGCGATTTTGCTCTTTTAACAACAAAGGAAATGGAGATATTGAACTTAGTTAGGAATTTGCCATATCTAGTTATGTGATTGTTTAAAATCAGTTTATAGTTCAAAATAAATTTCAGCTACCAATTTAGTACACATTCATATAAAACGATTCCGTAAAACACGGAAGTGAGAGTGATAACTTTTTAATATGTTTCGAACACGTTTTCATACATTATTAAAGTTAGTCTTGTTGCATATCAGTTGCTGGTTTATCCTCGATATTGGAGGCTTAGGTCTTGGTTATACCATGTGTAATGGTCTCTGAAGGCTTGAAGCATATTCAGTTCAAAAGCAAATAGAATAAAAACGGAAGCAGAAGATGAGGCTATGGCCATGGTACAGATATAAGGAAGTATGTTGAAGTGGCAATTGAAAGGACCCCAGTTCAGAATATATATTTTTCTTTAAACCATACAGATGTTCTTGGAGTTTAATGTATGTTTGATACTGAACGGATTTTGCAGTGCTAATTACGGTTCTGTTTGCAAGAAAATAACCGAATGATTAATGTTTTCTCATATTCAATGTTCTGTATAATGTTTTCATCATATAAAATAGGAATTCTTTTACTGACCGGAATTTATATGATACATAGAAAAAAACGGTGGCCAGTTGAAATTTAAAACACAAGAAGTAAAATATATTGTCCGGAAAAAAACTTAATAGACCATCTTGGTTGGATATGTTGATGACTTAAATTGCAGTAGTAGTGCTTACGGATTTACGAAGGCAGGATGTGTTGCTGTGTGGAAGGTGTTTTGCCGACACTTATCTCCGAATACTCTAAAAAGTACCATAAATCAGTCATACACTTACCTATTCCTTGGAAATGTAGTTAAGTCAGTATTCAGTGGTTTTTATCTTTCATTCATTAGAAATTCGTTTAATTTCTTGTCATTCGGAAATTAAAGAAAATAGAGAGAGCAAAAGTGAACGGGAGCGATGCACTTACGAAAGGGTAAAAGTACCATCTTTAGCAACCATACTTAAAAGCTTTTGCATGCAAGATCAAGAAAAGTTAAAACTGAATGGCAGGTGTGGCAGCTTGTGGTGGTTGAAACAAAACATTACGTGCAAAAAAGTTTAAAAGGTGAAGACAAGCTGCATATGGAAAAAAAGTAGCAATGCAGGCTATAATCATAAATTTTGCTTATTACAACCTTTCGTTCTTTCCGGTCCTTTTTCGGATTTTCCTCACTCTGGTCAGTATTTTGGCCCGAGTCCGAGTCCTGCCAAGCGCAAATTCTGTCGTTATATGTATTTCCAACTTGGTACAAAAGATAAGCTAATAGGTTAGTATAAAATGGAAAAACGTACACATTTGACACACATGCAGTAAACTAAGCACTTGGAGGAGGCAGGTGTATATTAACAGTTTTCAGATATGAGTGAATAAGTACAGTATCTACAGCAAGTCAAGCAGCTTTCATTATCTTCCATGTTTGTGTTCATTCCTTTCTCCTGTGAAAATTTAATGTTGTTCTTATATGCTGACTTGTAACCCAATATTTTTCAAGGACATTGAGGCCATTTTATTATATGATAAGCAATGTATTGGTAGAATTTAGATAAAATATGGAAAAGTTCAGTTGAAAATTAGACACCGTGAATGATCATGTATAAATGTTCACTCCATCCTTAACAATTCTCTCTTAATGGGTTATGACAACCTCTGCAAATATATAAATAGAAAACATGTAGATAGATAGTTATAGAAATACTTAATTAGTTTAGTATAATGATGGTGATTAACTATTACCTGTGCTATGTAGGGTCCTCTCCAGCAAATAACAACTTCACTGTCTCTTTCAGGGTTTACTTGATTAATAAGGGAGCGCGAGACAATACCTTTGTCCTCTTCTCGAATATTACTCCTAGGTCTGCTGTTGATGAACTTACTTGTGATGAATTCAGGTTCCGGTGAGGAACATTGGCTGTTTGCAGTGTAAAGGATATTCTGTGTGCGTCGCAAAGGGGATTTCAGGGGACTCGAAGGCTCCTGTGTTGTTGCGTAATTGTTGGTGTCATTAAATGTACTGGCATCGCTTATTGAATCCAAAGAAGAAGAGTTAGTTAAAAAGGAATCGGAACTATCTGTGACATCTTTCTCAAAATTTCTCCGGAGATCTCGGACAGGTGGGAGTTTAAAATCATAAGCATTATTTGAGGAAGATGAAGCATTTGTATTGCCAGTTGTGCGGTCAGAGACTGAATTGGTATGCATGTGTGCTGGTAAGGTTGTTGAAGAATTAGACAGATCATTGGCTTCCTGTGAAGAGGATCTTACACTCCATCGAGCATTAGATCGTCTTCCAGATACACCTTCAATGGATCGCCTCTTCTTGACAGATTTCTTACGGGATATGGGTGTTTTTGTGGTGAGTTTTCCACTTTTATTCTCTCCACTTACGGAGCAAAGCAATTCAAACTTTTCCCTTGTAGCAGCTACTGACCAGGTTATCCCAGGCAAGTCTTCCTGTGATGGTTCTAAATGTTGTTGTGTAGGTTTGTTATCTTCATACCATTGTACTTCATCAACTTTTCGGAGTTCTTGGCTGTCTGTCTTTTTAGATTCAATGATTTCTACTTCCCGAGGCTCGTAAGAGACAGATTTTTTGTAGCGGTTATGAGGTGGGCTACCAGCTGGTGACATTCCATTCGATGGCCCCTTTTGGTGGAAACTTTTATTGATGTACGGCTGGTTACGGATTATGCGGCTTGATACTAAAACATTTGTGGCATCACTTGTGCCAGTATCCAAGTTAATGTTGGCTTCTTTTGGTTTTTCTATCAGTACTAGATCACTTCCAGACCTGTGTAGATTTTGGGTATGGTATGATTTTAGCTCACTAGATTTTCGTAGATTGGATTCACTTGCACTCAGAACACGGCAGCGATTGCTGAGCCGTTCTAGTGGTGGGTGGCAGTTTGCATGGTAGTCCCGTTTAGCGGGATTATTGATTGAAGGGCGATTTCCTACCACATCATTCCCGTCAGATTTTGTTTTTATAAAGTGATCCTGACCAGAAAGGCGTCTGAGAGGTGGGTGCTGTCTGTTTTCGAAACTCTGCCTTCTGGTAGGGGAGTTGATAATCTCTTTTTCATTCGTTGTATCTTTGTGCTCCTTCCAAATTTCATGTATATTGAGTTTGTTAATTTTTCTGGTCTTCACACTGTCTTTTTCTTCTTGAGAATGTTCTGCTTTTAAGTTGTCTAATTCGTGATGTTGGTGATTTGATTTAATCGAGGCACTTCTTGCTTGTTCCTTTTTCTCCAGTTCATTCATTTCGAATTCTTCGACAACGTTCTGCTTTTTCTTTTTGAACCACCCATCGCCAGTGTCCTCATCTGTTTCAGCTGTAGAGGTATTGCCATTAACTGCTACTTCATCTTCAGGCTGATTGTGTTTCTTTAAATATGTGTTTTTAGCATTGACCTTTTCAGCTTGCGCTCCGGCATATCCATTTGCAAAGTTATGTTTAATCGCCGTTTTCTCCATTTCATGGGGTTCTTTGCTGTCCTCGCAGGTCTCTGCGCTCTGGTCCTTTGAAACTTCTTTTTGGGGCGATGGATACAAGATAAGACCTGTTCTCTGAGTCTCGGGGGTCAACTTGATGACTTCATCAGACAGGACGTTAATCCATCGCATCATTTCTTCACGAGTAGATAGCTGTAAAGAAGGTGAAATCAGACATTACATCAGCCACAGATGCCGAAATTAATTGCGTTAATTGTTCATTAATGACCTATATATATATATATATATATATATATATATATATATATATATATATATATATATATATATATATATATATACACTTATGCATATGCATATTAGAATTAAAAACTTAAAAGCAATGTTTCCTTTGATATCAAAACATTTTGTTGGCATGTAAAATTTTAGGTGACAACAAATTATATATATATATATATATATATATATATATATATATATATATATATTATATTATATATATTATATATATACACACACACACACACACATATATATATATATATATATATATATATATATATATATATATATATATGTATAAATGTTTGTAATCTTAGAATTTGAAAAGCGAACACAAACAAAGCTAAAATGAAGGCACCAAATAGGAAACAACCCCCACCCCACACACGCAAGGAAACAACCCCCACCCCACACATGCACACGTTGCAATAAAAATAACGAAAATGCAGATCACTGACTGTTCAAGGTGGCTTTCTTATTTGTGATGTTGATGGTCTGGGAAATTCAGATTGTTGATATATCAAAATGCTTCTTTCAGGTAGTAAAAACATACGTAAATCCATACCAGTTTCACAAGTTGAAACGGCATGAATATTGGAGCCCATTTTCATAATTAGAATGTTACCAATTCAACTTAAGGGGCAGTATTAGTAGGCTACTGGCCATGGACTTGGGGTCCACATGGGGAAGTAATGTAAATGATCCTTGGATTTTCGATTTAAAAAAAATCTTGAAATCCATGTCAGGAGAATAGCCAGACAATACTTTACTTGTAGTGATTCTTGAGAAATCACATGTATTATTATTACTAATAAAAGCTTATGATGAAATGGCATTCCTTCAACGGTGAAAGTTGACTTTGTGGTAACAAATAACTTGTTCATGAATTTTCTACATTTGTTGAAGATGAGATCCTTTGGATAACCAATAATTTTAAGAAGCGTAATTTTGTCACAGAAGAACTCTTAAGTAAAGTATGATG
Organism: Macrobrachium rosenbergii; assembly: GCF_040412425.1. Classification (NCBI taxonomy): domain Eukaryota; kingdom Metazoa; phylum Arthropoda; class Malacostraca; order Decapoda; family Palaemonidae; genus Macrobrachium; species Macrobrachium rosenbergii. The sequence continues at coordinate 31,935,134 of NC_089765.1, forward strand.
TTAATATTTACTGAAAATTCATGCCCAAACCTGTAAATGTAGACTCTTCTAAGTTCAGGTGGCATGAAGGTGACAGACAAATTACTTTCTAGGACTGTTAGCGTGGTAGAAAACGAAATTTTGTGTTGTTTTCTTGCTCTTATAGGTACTATCCTCTTCCTCATCATTATTCTCTTCCTCATGTACGGTAAATAAATTTGAAGTTGGGATCATTTTGTGTTCAAGTATTCCAGGAAACCCTGAGAGTAATCTCTTTCTTCAGGACCAAAAAATCTTCCTTGTACCTCTTGTACAAGAGTGGTTTATGTACCGTAGTGAGCACTCTTTTAACTACTGTGAATTGGGGCCGTGTTTAATTGATTTTCGTCGATAAAACCTTACCAAAGCATCGGATATGGATCGTATTCTGGAAATAGCTATTTGAAGCCACAGCCCAATTGGCAAAACGTGCAGTGATGTTTAATGTTGATAATTAAGGCACTTATCAGAGTAAATCAAAGAAATTTAAAGGGAAACTCAGCTAAATCTAGCAGGCTCGTAGATAGAGGCTAATAAAACGTAATTACTGAAGGACCTTCCACTCATTGATACTGTGGTATGACGCACTTTACTAGACACCTCGCCCATATACTTTATGAATGAAGACTCACATGTTGGTAGTAGTAGGAATAGTATAGTATATGGAATTCTTATATTGTTTCACACACTCAGACACCTACCCTGCATACTCACTCTCTCTCTCTCTCTCTCTCTCTCTCTCTCATCTTTTTGATGAGTCATGTCTCGTAAGTAGAGTACAATAAGGGAATGTGCATCAAATGAGAATATTAATTGTTTAATACAGTTCCATGGCGCATTCACGTTTCCTTTAACTTAAATTTACACCAAGTCTTATAGTAAAACACTGTGTGAAAACAACCATCGTTACCCTGGAGTTTCCGTTGCTTCATATTGTCTCCTCAAAAGTTCCGGTTCACGTGTACCTGCTTAGTCCTGCTAAATGAATGTAACATAACGCAAGTGTTCCAACCTTAACTTCCTTCATGCGTGATCAGTCCCATAATAAATCCACATTGCTTGATAGAGCACACTACTCCCCCTTCATTATTTTATTTTTGTGCCTCTGTGTTAGTTTTATTGTTTCTATACGCTTGATTCATTTACTTGAAACTGACACTAGTGTTTGCTTTACAGTAGAGTTGTTGAGTGGTTATCAGTGAGTCTCTGTGTTCCCGGTGTTTGAAGTTATTTATTCTTTCAATTTTCAGTTATTCTGATTATATATCTCATTTAATCATAACTACATTGTAGTGCTGAATGAAATTCATAACTCATAGTCCAAGCGCTTGGGCTATGCCCTAAAATTTTAAAATCCACTAGTCCATTGATTATACTGAACTTTATTGAAATTGAAGGAAATATGAAATAAAAAAAACAAATATTGTAATGTAAAATTATGTAAAATGATGTGCTGTTGTTTGTTTAAGATTAAGCCGTCCTTTTGTGAATCAGGGTCTTGAGCTTTGAGCAGACCATAAGTGAAGAACTTCCGATGGAAATAGAGAAAATAGAATTTCGATAACTATTGCATATCCTACTCGGGGTATTGCGTATTGTACAGGGTGGTCAAATATTTGTGTTTCCACGATCATTATCATACCACTGGGAACCCAGCTATTACGTCTGATGTCATAGTTTACGTCACAACTAGCCTCTCTCTGGGTGCTTACTATATTTAGCTGTATCCCTTTAAATTTCTTTGATTTACTCTGATAAGTGCCTTAATTATCCACATTGGACATCACTGCATATTTCTGCCAATTAGGCTGTGGCTTCAAATAGCTATTTCCAAAATACGATCCATATCCGATTCTTTGGTAAGATTTTATCGACGAAAATCTATTAGACATGACCCTGAAATGCACAGTAGTTTTGTTTATGGTAGGATACATAGTAAATTAGCCACAGTTGCACTTAAACAGTCCCCCATAGCAAAAACTTCGAGTTAGGTATATTATTTGTCAGTGAGTAAAATGTGTTTATTTCCTGGGTTTTCTCTCAAGTGCCTAAAAAAATTTTGTTTTCTTACTGCAAGTTACATGAGGACTACATAAAACGCAACTGGAAAATCTTTTACTTGGGTATGGAGTATTGTCTAGATTAGTATCCTGTAGACTTAAGGTTATGGCTGAATGTTCATGAATCGAAAGCTTCATCTCTTCGGCTTTACAGTAGTTCAAAGACCCGTACACTTTAGAGTAGATTTATTTTTTATGTAAGGGTTAAAAGTAGGACGAATAAAGTTTTCCAGAACATGATGACACTGAAGTCCAGGGCCAGTGATATCTTTGCCGTTTCCAGTCGAACTGGTAACATTTTGTCAAGGGAAATGGCCTCCAGCATTTGTGACCACCATTCAACTTGTGAGTCTAGTATGATTAAATCACTTCACTAATTTAGTTAAATATAGTGATGTATTAAACCTCAGAATTTCCTGGACTATCGAGATCATAAAGGCACTGAGAGTTGATGGGTTGTCAATGACTCCACTGTAAGCTAGTGGAAGTGTGAAAAAGTGGGCTACCAGGCCGTTTAAGGTTTGGCTGGAAGAAATATAGAGATTTGAAAGAGTGGGTGAGTGGAATAATTGATTTTTTGTGTACGTGTAGAGGTAACAGAGAAGACAAAGAATGGTAGGGGCATAACATAATTTAGTATACCAGGGAAGAAGTTGGTTAGGATTTTGATTGAGAATGTCAGATATGACAGAAAGACTGACAGGGGAAGAACATTGGTAGTTTAAACAATGAAGAGTGTATAGATGGATCAAGTGTTTATGATATTTTTCCTGTGTGAGAAGTTTGAAAGTAAAGGGAAGCGCTGTATGTGGCACACATATGTATGATGTAGATAAAAGATTGTTAGGGCGATGAAAAGTTTTTATGACGGGGACAACGGATGGTGGAAAGTGTATGGACAGAAAGATTGTTTTGAGGGGAAATGCATGCATATGTATGTATGTATAAGTATATATATATTATATATATATATATATATATATATATATATATATATATATATGTATATGTATATATATGTATATGTATATATATGTATATATATATATATATATATATATATATATATATATATATATATATATATATATATATATATATATAGCTAGCCTATATTTTTGTGTGTACACTAAATTCCCTTTTAAATTTCACAAAGATTAAAGGTTATAGATAAGTGATCTGTTAAATTAACCGAATAATCAGTTTTTGTCTGGTATCTAATGATGATGCGCATTAGCAGATAACAGTCATTACTCTGAAAACTCACCTTGATGACCATCATGCATCGATTAGCTCTCGCGAGAGATAACGCATTGGAATGTATACCTCCTACCAAGGGGGTAACGGAGAGGCCGACGAGAGACAGTCTTGATGTCGGCGAATTTGCTTTTGGCATGAACGCCAACACGTGCCCATCTCGTACCTCAATGCGTCTGGGGGAGACCTTCCCGCTAATGCTGCCTCCCATCTCCACGGATCCTGTTGGAGAGAAAGAGATTAATCATGGCGAAAGAATGTAGGGAGGTGTCGGGGGGAACACCCGTGCTGCTAATTAAGTGCGCGTCATGTTTAATGGTGGGATTAGGCGCTTTTCCAATTAGTAGTCATAATGTCACTCATTGAAGATAGTCGGCAATATTCTTCGGAAATAACACGCATTAAGCTTTTCGTTGATGCCAGCAGTTAGGTTACACCAGAGTAGTGTGTTCGTATATTTTTAACCGGATCTGCGAAAATGCTTAGTGAACAAAATTAACTTTCTTGGAAGTGGAAGTAATGAAGGACGTACATATATATATATATATATATATATATATATATATATATATATATATATTTATATATATATATATATATATATATATATATATATATATATATATATATATATATATATATATATTATATATATATATATATATATATATATATATATATATATATATATATATATTATATTTTTGCAGCACTGCTACATTTTTAGTATTTGTTTCTGTTAACCATAGGTATTATATATATATATATATATATATATATATATATATATATATATATATATATATATATATATATTTTATGCATGGTTAATAGACAAATGCTAATAACGTAGCACAGTGCTGCTGCAGAACTAGGGAGAGATGATAGCATGTTTAATTCATCAAGGAAATTGATCCTTTATTGAGGTGATTATTCCGAATCAGGCATAAATGACAGTCATTATGTTTATTACAGCACCTGGATGATCTGCATCTTTCCCTACAGAGAAGCCCATACTTCTAGTGTGCACTGGTAGTTTGGTGTTTGAGACCGTTAATTATCGTCATTTAATTTAATAAGTTAGGTGAGTTAGCTTTTTTAAGTTATTGTTACTCAACATACCGTAATGGGAATACCATTTGTTATTTTTACTAGTGAAGCCAAGACGTGCAAATTAATTCAAATCTGTCCTAGGCTTTTAGGATGGAGTCCCTAACGTCCTTGTCATTAAACCTTACTTTCCATCCCCTTGATTTTGATCTCATATTCATATCCCAGTGCCAGTAAGCAAGCTCTGCCACTGTAAAAAATGGATTAAAAAGATGATTGTTGATTTGAATCCTCTGGTGTGTTGTGAGCCGACATTTGAAAGGAATCTGTTAACTCGGAAGAGATAAGTACTATATGTTCCTTTGTGTGTGTGTGTGTCACGCAAGGTGTGATAAACTGATTACTAACAAGCTGCTGTTAATAGAATTTGAATCAGTTACAAGGTTTGTATTCGGAGAAATATAACGTTAAAGGGTCAGGCTTTTGGAAGAAAAAGGGAAGAAATGAAGTTTACGGTTGGATGTGGAAAACATCAATGAAAACCTCAATCAAATGGACCCTGATAGGGATAGCTGCCTGAAAAACAGGTTCGGTTTATTTTCGTAATAATCAGAAAGGAGTCAGCTAATTACCTTGGTCCTTTTGTGGTCTTCCCAAAGACCTAAGAATGCTTTCAGGAAAGGAATCATGCGTGAAAGGCGGATGTTTGCTGGTTCTTTCTTAACTTCCTCTTTTCACAAAGACGTTAGACCTGTCGTCTCGTTTTGGCACGCACACATTTATATTTTCTATATGTTTATGCTTTTTGCACAGACATTTGAGGGTCATGAATTATTTTGAGGGCTATATATGTTGGTGGTCGAAGATCGCTAGAGTTATTTTTTGTGAGAAATTATGGCATAGAACAGTTGAAGAAATAATTATGAATTCAGAATGTAAATGAATGAATGAGCTAAAAAATGAGTGACTGGCTCCCTCTGTATAAATGAAAAGTTTGTAAGGATAGAGAATTACTGATCGGAACTAAATGTGCTTACTGCATTTGGAGGGTCAAGGGGAGGATGTTCTGTAAACTAAACAAAAACAAGAAATATTGTAGATGTTAAAAGGAATGATAAGGAGAGGGGTAATAGGGAGGGTTTTGTGTATAGAATTACATGTATGTATAACGGGTGTGTTATAATTTTTTTTTTTTTGAGAGGATTGACTAATGGAAAAGTTCGACAAGAATACATAGTATAGAATAGGTAGAATCACAGCGTGTGAAGTGAATTAAGTGTAATGTTGATGTTATTGGTTAATGACTTCTGACCAAACAGCATAGTGGCTGGGAATAAATGCGAGTGGGTCTTAGATAAGGTTGCCTGTTTTTCTCTTTTGATTTGTATAACAATATAAAAAACACGCAGGGAATCGGTGGGGAAGAGTTTATATAGATAAAAGTTTGTTGGATTAGTGTTGGAGACAATATGAATGGCAACTGGAGTGGTAAAGGATAAAGGTACTACATTGTTTATTGGTATTAATGAAAACTGTTGGAAGAGACCGCCGAAAGTCTACAAGCGGTTGAAAGAAGATTGTGCTGAAGTAGAATATTAGCTATTTTAATATATGAAGATAAGTGAAAAGGTATATCTTAGTTTAACCAGACCATTGAGCTGGATAACAGCTCTCCTAGGGCTGACCCGAAGGATTAGATTTATTTTACGTGGCTGAGAACCAACTGGTTACTTTGCAACGGGACCTACAGCTTATTGTGGAATCCGAACCACATTATGACGAGAAATGAATTTCTATCACCAGAGATAAATTCCTCTAATTCTTCATTGGCTGCTTGGAGAGTCGAACGCTGGGCCAACAGCGTGCTAGCCGAGAGCTCTACCCACCCCTCCAATGAAGAACTTTAAAAATATTAATGTTAGTGTGGGTGAAGTGACGAACTAGAATAAGTTTTATGCAGTAGGGTAGGTGAATCTTACAAAGAAACGAAATTGCCATAGGTGTGGAACAGGAGGAGGAAAAATTTTCAAGTGTAAAAGACTTGCTACGTCAGCTCCTTTTCGAGGAAGAGAAGTATGATAATGGAAGGGGCTTTAGAGGTAAAGATCAAGTTGAATGAAATATTGAAGCATATGTGGAATAAAGGACTGAAATTGTGAAAAACGCAAAAATACCGATCTGAAGAAAATATTGTTAAAAAAGGGGGGTTCATTGTACACAGAGTAGATTTTGTCTTGTAAAGAGCATGAAAGAAGATGAATTGGTGAAAATGGAGAGGATCACTAAGTGTGCTGTACTGGCGTAGGCGGTGTGGTGTTAGAATGAAATAATCAGGTTACAGATTGTTTACAAGGTAGTTGGGATTATGCCTGTTACTTGTATGCGGTGTGTAATTGTTGATTAAAGGTTTGTAAAACTTTGGATATTTGATTTTGGTTTCAGTTTAATTCACCATGAAGGTAGAAACCTCATTCCAAGTGCTTACGAAAAAAGTAGAAAAAATATAAAAACATAATACCTGGAGACTTCTCTTGGGCAAAAATCGTTTGTTCACTCACATGTACGCATATGTATTTGTATATGTATATAATAAATTTTCATATGCATTTTTATACTAAAGAGATGATAGCTCAAAGCGTTCTATTTCCATTGTCCATTAATATAATGAAAAAAAGGATTGCTACCCCAATGCCCTTCTGTACCCTAGCAGCAGCCCTCTACAATCTACTAAATATCAGGTAGAAAATTCACTGCTCAGATTACAGGGGCTCATCCTGTTTTAACTGATTAATCCTCGCTCGGGATTCAGACCGGGGTGGAAAATAATTGGGTGAAAAAAACCTTTCGCCCAGTTCGAAGTTGCTATAAACAAACAGTTTTATCTCCTTGCTGCAAAACAAATTAAAATTTTTAAAGAGTAGTCCCATGAACAAGTGTCTGTGGTCGAGCTTGATGGGTTTAAACGTGAACCGCCCCTGACTCTTCACCCCTTCCAAATATAATAATTACTGTAGTTCCATAAGCTTATTGTAGGAATATCAAGAGTATTGTCAGTGATCTGGAGTTTTTCATATAGAAAGTTTCACAACAGCAATATTGCCTTTTTTTTTTTTTTTTTTTGTGCGTAAAACCATGAGCATGAAATGTTTCTTGAATTTTTGATGTTGAAATTAGATCTTATTAGTAGTTTATACTATAAAATAGCTTCTTGATTTGTAGTATGAAACCTTGCGCTGCCAAATATTCCGGTCCAATATTATTTATATAAAAGAATTTTACTTATCGTATTTTTTTATATAAAGATAATTTCGCTAACCGTATTTATTTATATAAGAAAGTAATCAAACTTATTTTACCTGCAATAATCAATGGGGCTGTTAAATCGACTGTTGGCTGCCTTTTCAAGTTTCCATGAGAGGCTGGAGGTGTCTTTTTGACAATTCCGCTCTTATCTAGTTTTGGAGAGGGTGGGTCCTTTTTATTGCCACTTTCCACTTTTGAAGATAGTTCCTTATTAATAGCGTCCACTTTTGTTAAAGGTAGATCCTTTTTGCTGATATCCTCTTTTTTAGATGATAAATTCTTCTTATTTATAGCCTCTTCTTTTGGAGGTGCCGCATCTGATTTTTTGGAGGGACTTGAAAAAATGTTAGAGAAAATGCCCCTTTTCTTAGCTGGAGATGTTGGCCCGTCATCTGGTTTTTTCTTCGTTATTGACTCTGATAATGGTGGTGGATCGAATGCCTTGTTGCCTATTGTAGTTGCGTCTAAGTTAAACTGAACTTTTTTGGATTTCCCGGTGCTAGGAGCTCCTTTCTTCTTGATAATGGAACTGACTCTCTTGAGGTTTGTGCTTGCGGCATTTTCCTCGTCTTCGTTTGTGGCCGCCTCTTGAATCATTTTTTCTTGATTGACTTCTTCCTTATTTTCTTCTGTATTTGCAGCTTCTGCACTGCCATTTGGATTGTCATCTACTGCGTCATCTACTGAGAGGTTTTGGCTCTGAATGGTGTTTGCAGTGTTGTTAATCATGTTATCCTTAGTATGCAAATTATTTTGTGTATCAATGTCACCATTTCCACTTAATTCTTGGTATAACTGCTCAAACCTTTCGTCATTATCACTTATGACGTCGTCGGACACCGCCGAAATCTTTGGCTCTCCTTGTTTATATTTTTTACCACTGTACCCTCTGTCACTGCAGAGCACATTAGAGGTTTCTTTATCACATGGCCCGTTATCTGGCGATGGACTTTTGATGGAATCATCGCTGAGTGGTGAATCTCCCAGAAGCTTCCTCATTCGTTCGGGCGATTCAACTTCAATGATTGATCCTCCACTGTTAGATTCAATGGATAATCCTCTTTCTAACTTCATCTTGCTAACTAATTCAACGTAGTTATTTTCAAAATCTTGGCTTTGAAAGCTGCTGTCTTCTGTTTTTGTCACTGTTTTTTGAAGATCAAGTCCTTCCTGAGGGTCAGGATTAACCTCATAAAAACCTTCACCTTCGGTATCTTCATCAGAACTAGAATGAGAACTGCTCGGTGTTTCTGCTAATGTATTTTCACTTAAATTTTCTTTGTTGTTGAACTCTGAGGAATAATCATGTAGAATATTTCCTTCTGTCACTACAAGTTTTGGGATGACATCCCTTGACAGATACTGCTGCACTCTGTCACTTGTAAAGTCCGACTGTTGACATGAGGCTTCCTCCTCTGTCTTACAGACACTCTTCTCATTTCCAGCTCTATCAGGCACTGAGGAGCTGCTTATAGGGCTTCCCTCACTCACGCTCACCCGGGGTGGCTTAGGAACAGGATTAACCTTGTCTTCTGAATCTTTGTCGGGCGATGCTCCCGGGAAGTGTGATTCCCCAGAGTCTGAAGCCGTATAAGTATTGATGGAAGGCGAGATGGGTGATGAAACATCATCCAGGTGATTTTGCTTTTCCTTCTTTAGGTCCTCGGTAGAGACATATAAAGGGTTTGTCACAGTTCCTGTTCCTTGATCATAGATCGATTCATCAATTTCTTGCAGTTCTTCTGGTTTTTCATTTTCCTTATCCTCCAGAGGTGGTTCGCCATTGTTCAGTCCCTCCTGACCTTGCTCTTCTGACGTATGTTCCTGATCTTCTTGTCCTGCAGATGTCTGGGCATTTAGCGATCTGTTCCTTTCCTCTTGTTCTTTCTGTTCCTGTTCCTGTTGTTGACGTAAGTTTTTCAGAAGCATGATTGCATCCAGTCCAGTGACAGTTGCTCCAGACGACGATAATGCCTGAAACAATGGAAAACTGCCGTTTACATTGAAAGGATGTTAAAAAGATACTGATAACACTTTATGTGAAATAAAAATGTTCTGATGAGAGTAAAATCACTAATGTTTTTGTCACCCAAACTGCATTGTTTTACGACGTAATCCGTAATTGATATAACATGCGCACTAAAAGTCTCTCTCTCTCTCTCTCTCTCTCTCTCTCTCTCTCTCTCTCTCTCTCTCTCTCTCTCACACATATATTATATATATATATATATATATATATATATATATATATATATATATATATATAATATAATATATATATATGTGTGTGTGTATGTTTCGGTTAATATCTGTATGTTCACTCAAATGCTTACATCTTTGTGTTCGTGTGAAGTTTTCGGACAGGTCCGCTTTAACGTGGGCAACAAAGGGAACAGCTTTTTACGATCTATTACCAACACCGCGGACATGAATAAAAAAAAAAAAAGGTTCACACCCCACTAAATCTAATTTGTAAAAATGTAATAGCTTGCCTCTTCTATTTCTTTTCTTCTCCCCAGTGTAACTGTCGTGTTTAATACTAGACTAAATCCTTCACTGTCGAAATGTAAGATAGTTTTGGCTATAATGACTGTAATTCCCGAATTAAAAAGTAGGTCAAGTTCGTTTGCTTTTTTCCAAAATGATTTCTTTAAACACCGGACTGCCGCCTGTACTGGTGCTCTCGCATGTCACTTAAGAATTTTATTATATTTAAATGAATGAGAATTTCTTTGCCCTTGTGAAGGAGGACGTTAATAATGTAGTGTTTGCAACTCGTGCTGTATGGTTTAGTAAAACTGAACAATTACTAACAGCAAATTAGGATGTACATAACTTTGAAGAAACCGTAACGACAGCGTCAATAATAATACACATATGCCGTGTTAACCTACTGGTCAGTAAATAGTGCGTCCGATTTCTTATGCAATAATTATGATGTTAACAGGAAAAAGTTCTCTAAATAAACAGGCAGCAGTAATGAGCATAGCCAGTTAATCTGTGTCATAGGCCTGTAATAATGGCACCATTTTTGCAGGTCCAGGTATTCTTTTTCTCATAGATCTAAACCTATAACATATATATATATAAAAGCGCATAACGACATGCTTTGTATGTTTCAAAGGCTCTTTTTATCATAGGCGTATTCAAATAATTTATAGAACAGGACTATGATGAATCACTTTTTACAAGGCCAGGTATCCTTTTTATGATAAATTTATTCCTGTAATTCATGGTACAGTAGTATAAAAAATTTATTCCTGTAATTCATGGTACAGTAGTATAAAGACTTTCTTGTACTTATTCGCTCTGATAAAAAAGTTGTCTTCTACAGTATATCATTGTTGAAACTTAAGTAAATTAACCAAATTATTACTCCCCTTCTATTTTGACATTCAAATAATACTAAAGGTGGTTTTGTATGTATATCTTATTATACACGAAAGTGGACGTACTCTTTACCGGTAAGATAGCCACCCACATCATTTCAGGAGAGAGAGAGAGAGAGAGAGAGAGAGAGAGAGAGAGAGAGAGAGAGAGAGAGAGAGAGAGAGAGAGAGAACCCACTCCGGCCAAGCAAATACCACTTTTTGCAATATTTTGAAACATGAAAGTTTAGGGCACGGTAATAAATCCTCTTCAGGTACGTTTGAACATTATTACGCTCTTTCCAAGCTGCCAAAACTGTCGCTTGAAAACCACTATGTTCTATGGTTTAGTATGTCTGAACATAAAATTTCAGGTGATTGTGCTAGTTCACAGTTTAGTGCTTTGAAATAGCAGTGGATCTTCAGTACTTAATTGGTGGTGATAAGGAAAAATAAATAGGGTTTACAACCAAGAAATTGCAAGATCTCCCACAAAATAAGTTCCAAGAATCATTGTTTCTGCACTATCAGAGCATTTTAACATGCAGATTCCTTCTGTTTTGACTTGTTAAATCTCAAAATAAATAAAAGGACACTGATGAAATGATGCTTCTGTCCCGTTGGCGTAATGGGGATTAAGGGGTTGGGAGTGTAGGGAATGTTTTTTTTTTTTTTTTTTTTTAGAAAATTTCAAGGCCCTGGGAATATACTGTAGGTTAGTAAGTTACAGTATTAAAATTAAAATCCTTTATTTTATGTTCCCGCGAATGGGAAGGAATGCCAACGTCATCAAATGTATGTTTATGTATGGTAGTCCTTGAAAATTTTGTTTTCAGTTTATTTTAATGGGATGAGTAGTTTGAATGCATGAGCATTGTGCGTGATTGGTTAAAACATAATAGTAGTATTGACGATAATATTGTTAACTTGCTAATGTTGTTCTTCCCTTCGATGTTATCTATATTCTATGAGGGTGTTAAATAGTTTTGAAACTGAGGGCACATTCATGCGTACGTGACACTTTTTTCATTGAAAAATTTTGATGGCTGACTTAATCAAGAATTTTAAACGGCATTTAAACTGTATTGCAGGATGCCTTCTGTGGTCATCGAACTGCCTTTCACCAAGAAAAGCAGATTTTAGATATTTTAGAACTAAACTCTGGAGTTGCTTAGCATTTTATTTAATGCAAAGTGGTTTCATATGAATGAAATCCTTCAGCAGTATTTTTTGCAAAAAATTTGGTTATTCTCCAGAAAACACTAGTTCTCAGTTGTTGTATACAGAATTTTTGTATGTTCAGAATAAGTATATTTTGTTGGCTTCAAGCACATATATTTCATTGGCTTCAAGTACATATATTTCATGTCATACCAACCTGGTCGAGTTAGTGTTATAAATGCCTTTTTTTCGGTTTCCTGCATATATACAAGAATTTGAAATTTTTCTAGCGCACCAGGAAAATTAATGCGTGTTTTTAAGTGTTATATATGAAGTTTAAAGCTCAAAACGGTGTTGATTTTCAATATTCAACTTTTCTATTCAGGACAACAGTTTTTTTCTATTTTTCATTTTATATAGTTTAGGAACCGACTTTTCTTGCAGTTACGGGAACTGTATGGTTACTACCCATCTTAGTGCTATAAAATCTATTGATTATGTCTTGAACTGCTATTACAACAGTGAAGCAAGTTCTAATGACTGATGTGGGCTGATATTGGACGAAATGGCATTGTAGCCTCCATACTGTTGCACACGACAGTGGTGGAAGAGCAAAGATTAACTTAATTTTTTTTTTATTATACATGCTAATCCAAGATTTGAGAATTTAATAAGTAATTTTCCTATGGTTGATATTTCTGTGACAGTACATTAGAATCTGGAAGAAATCATTTCAGCCATTTAAACTGTAGTCTTGCTTTACTAGTAACTTTAAAATGTTTTTTGAGGTAGACAAAGATTTAAGGTCTTTGACCTAAAATTTTACAGTGCTGCTGCTGTGACAATGACAAGAATGATCTCTTTGGCCTTTTTATAAAGGTCATAAGAGAAGGGCATTACCATGATTCTGAATTTTTATGTGTAGTTTTACTGCTTTTAAGAGGACTTTCGTTTGATTTTTATGAATTGTTTCCACCAGCTAGACTGTAATTAGCTTAGAATTGGTTTTATTGTGATAGCGCAAACAATGCATAACAATCTAATGTCTGGGAAATTTTGACCTATTTAATTAAAAATGGAATTCACTATTGGCATAACTAATTCTATTGTTGCTTTGGAAAATCAGGATCTCTGTACTGTTGTGTTTATTGAAGAGGTGACATATGGAAGGACTTTGGATTAGATTTTTTTTTTTTTTTAGTTTTCTGTAAAAGAAAACCTATTGTGCCAGCTTTGTCTGTCCGTCCGCACTATTTCTGTCCGCCCTCAGATCTTAAAAACTACTGAGGCTAGAGGGCTGCAAATTAATATGTTGATCATCCATCCTCCAATCATCAAACATACCTAATTGTAGTCCTCTAGCCTTAGTATTCTTTATTTTATTTAAGGTTAAAGTTAGCCATAATCGTGCGTCTGGCAACGATATAGGACAGGCGACACCGGGCCGTTGTTAAAGTTTCATGGGCCGGGGCTCATACAGCATTATAGCGAGACCACCGAAAGATAGATGTATTTTCGGTGTTTTGATTGTACGCTGTACAGAAAGCTCGATTGCCCCGAAGAAACTTCGGTGCAATTTTTACTTGTTTTATGTTGGAGCCACCTTGCTAAAAATCAGGACTTGTACAAGCTGCCCAGTCAAATTAAGTTCTTGAGACCGAGGCATCCATTAATTCAGAATTATTTAGTGACGCTTACTGCTGCAAGGGTCTGCAGACTTTGTGGCCAGAAAGTCAGCTGCCCACTAATGGACTGAAGTTTTGTATACAAAATACTTTTCTAGTTAAGACCTAGATTTCATATGAGTTAATCTGCAATGTTTGATAACTTCAGATATTTCGGATTAAATGATGAAATTAAGAACTTGTTGGGAGTAGCTGGAATGTATCCAATTGTATAGTACTTTTTTCATTTCCTTTTGCTTTCCGTTACTTAAAACTGTTCTTTCCTTAAAAAGTGGTTGCTTGCCGCCATCGTGGATGAATCCCACCTTTCTCCGTTTCTTTTTCTTTTACGTTTTTCTTCAGGCCTGTGCAAGAAAAAGGCATTTGTTTGCTCGTCCGATTGGTCTTTGAACATAACAGGAATAATGATTGTAGTTAAAACTCAAATGCCATCTTCATTAATGTGGTTTATTTTGGATTGTTCAACTGAGTTTAATTCTCCTTTTGCGACAAGAGCCTTAAAATTCGTAATTCTTGGCAAGTTATAAATTAGGGAGAGCAGAACCCTGACAGCTAAAATTCTTTGATATGCCAATTAAACGGCACAGGTACTAGGAAGTTCATGAAACATTCATGTCACTTTCAGTTGAAAGGTTGGCAATTAAGAATGAACCATATCAGGTAATGGTATCTGTAAAAACCTAAGTTTTCATTATTGTGGTGGGATGAAGGTATGTAAAATAAATGTTTATATTGGTGTAAATTAAGAGCGTAAATTAACTTGATATACATACCTGTATCATCCTGGCTTGTTCGTAGACTGTTGAGAAAGCAAAAACAAGCTTGTATACCGGAGGACGAGCAATGACGAGAATATGCCGTCCATCTTCCCTGTTCGAGTCACCGCTTCGCCTGACATGGACATCAGCTCCAGCAATTGCCCAGCCACCCACACTTCCACCATCTCCCTGTGAGAATCAAAATAACTTGAGCAACCTTGACGAAGATATTCAGTAATAATTCAGTTGAAGTTCACCAAAATTATGTACTAACAGATCCGAGGGAGGATAAATTTTTACGCCAAATTTATATCTAATTTTTCTCTCAAAATGTAAGCAGTAAGATTCAGTATGTAACAGCAAAAATTAATGTCAACCGTTTATTGATAATGCGTTTGGTGGAAGTGTTTATATGTATATATATATTATGTTGGGATATATATATATATATATATATATTCTAATTTATATATATGTTTATGATATATATATATATATAATAGAATATATAATATATATATATATATACACGGCATATACACATTCACAATATTTTTACACAAATGGCTTAGAATTGCTAGCGTTCGATGGATGATGTTTGATATTTGCACCATTCCTTTCTAATTTTGCGTCCGTGTTTGCATGATATCAAGAAAGATAGAATAGAAGATAGAAATTTGACTCATATTTATCAGTCGGCAGTCTGAGATTCTAATATTTTAGGAGAAATGGACACATTTGAATGAGCAATTTGTACAGCTCGTGTGGAAACTGTTTGAATTTTCGTTGATTTCTCTCAACTTGATTTCTCCCAGAATAAATCTTGAGTAGATGGCCTGATGAATATAATATTGTGTTTTGGTTAAGAAGAATTAAATTTTCATCAAATCTTATTTACCAATCATTTCTCTTATGTATCCTTTTAACAAAGAGTAAACACAAATGTGCTGTATGGGCTAATAGAAATGGACACATTTACAGGAGAAATTTTTACAGCTCGTGTGCTGCATACTTGAGAGTTTTCGGTGCAGGCGTAATAGCTGAATTTCCTTGTTCTTATAATATAACAGACCTCTGAACTCGTGTTCAGTTGTGAGATTTCTGAAAAGGTGATTATATGAACTTGTCAATTATAATAGTAAAGTTTGTGTTTAGGTTAAAAAGAATTAGGGCAATTAGAATACTGTATGGGCTATGGAGATTATTGTCATCCTGACGTTAATTGACTTGGAATGACTGACTGTTTTCAGCACAGTTTGCATTTTCACCAGCTGAAAACTTTTTCTTTATCCATCTATGGTCAAAAGTTGCAGTCATCTTGACATAACTGAAAATGTTAGCCCTCTTCCATAATGTCTATGTATAACCCATGCATTGCACTTACACGGTGTGGCTGAGAGTTTCATACAGCATTATACGCTATACAGAAAACTCGATTGTGCCGAAGACACTTCGGCGCATTTTTTACTTGTTTAAACTGAGATCATAATGTACTTGGTTAATCCTAAATGGCTTATGACGAGTTGAACGTGTACTAAAGTGACCTGGATCTAGGTAAGACATCTTCCTTTTCCAATTATATAACAGCTAGGCATATATTAGAAAGTTATCGGACAAGACCACATGCTAATAACCAAAGTAGATACATATTGCGATATTTTATGTATAAACTTTTTTCTTATCTTAATAATTTTTTTGTTTACACATTTATATATACATAAATACATATATATATATATATATATATATATATATATATATATATATATATATATATATATATATATATATATATATATGTGTGTGTTTATGTATTTACACACACACACACACACATATATATATAATATATATATATATATATATATATATATATATATATATATATATACACACATATATATATATATATATATGTGTGTGTGTGTGTGTGTGTGTGTGTGTGTGTGTTCAGCGGTTCCAACATGGCCGCACCAGAGTGGATTTGATAATGCTGACAACATCCAGGTTCACATGCTTGTGTTTGAGCTCTTGGAAAACAGTCTTGCGTGATGTACTTTCGGGGAGTAAGGGCCATTGCTTGAAGGTGGCACCCTCACACCTCATGCAAGTAAAATTTTTATAAGCGAAAATGTGTCAGTTACTCTAATTAATACCTATCGGTTACATATAATGAGTGCCTATCCCCAGGCAGTTTTCGGATCCACATCCTCGTCTTTCATATTTTGAGTTGTTCTTGTATTTTGGTTTCTTTGTTTTTGAGTTTTTTTTTTATCTGAGATCCACCGAAGTTTCTAGAAAATACTGTTCTACATAGTAACCTTTTCAGATTTCCATATGCACGTAAAAGAAATTTTTTAATCGCTCGTAGTTATTTCATTGCATATTGATATCAAATTTCACATGACGTTTTTGCTTTAAATCTCGGTGTCGTTAGTAGTCTGTTACCCCTTTCCATTTACGTGTAAATAACCTTTCAGCAACTATGCATTAGCATTTGTTCTTCTGCTAGTGGTAACTCAGCTCATTTCAGGGCCGATCAAAGTCTTTCACCATTCTGAGAAACCAGAGCAAGAAGCAAACGAGCCTTCCTCACTCAACTTTAACATTCTGCCGTCCAAACTTGAAAAGTATTTCCTTCCTGATTCTACTTTTCCTGTTACTAGCAATTCTTTTTTAGACACTGTTGTTGCCAAACACTAGCACAATGGCCAAATACTCGCTCAGAGGCCAGCAGTAGAAATTAGCGTATGTTGATTGATATTCATGATTAATTTGAAATGAACTAAGGGAAGGCATATAAATGAGCTTTTATTTCTTCAAGTGAAAAGTAACAGTTGAGAAAAATTAAAGTTTTGGCACAGCAGGCCGAATAGGTTATTTTCATGCTTCTTAGCTTCCAAAAATATGTAAGTAAGTCAGCCAGTTATTCAGTGGAGATCCCTCTTAAGCGGATTGAGAAGCCACAGAAAATGCAGGAAGGGAATCACAGGGCAAAGGCATAGCGTAACCTCGTTTTTTAAATACCTCTTTCTCTTGTTCTTTAACTGGTTTTTAGAGAAGAATCATGCACGACCTCATTTTGGAGCTCCCAATTTTAGGCCAGAAGGAATGTTTAACCTTTGTCCTGAGAGATGGAAAGAGAAAGCACATTCTTTTTTGTCTTCAGTTTTTACGAAAAAAGAAAAAGTGTGACTTTAAAAATTATTTTTCCAACACAGATTTTTTGGGGGGAAATTGCGAATCATATCAGTGCTTCAATGATTGTATTTGGAAAATAATTCACAATAACACTTAGTGTAATAATTTCTTGATTAAATATTGGTAATTGTGAATTTTTTTAGTTAACTCAGTGCGGAATTATAATTTATTATTTTATGTACTGGAATATCTTTCTTTGTGTAATCAGATTTCTCATGGAAAATTATTAGCTTTAAGTTGATTATGCATGTTTTTTATAGTATAGTGAATTTATTATTTAATCTGTCGATTAAAAATTAATTAGGTTAGAGGGTCTGAAACTGTTTTTCGTAGAAATGGTTTTGAGTCTCAAGCAAAGGCTGAGTTGTATATATTTGTTTTTTTTTTCTCGACGGGTTTAATTCTTTGCTATGTATCTCTGTCATGATGTTTTTGCTTAGGGATTTAGTTGCTAGCTCCGCGACCTGGCCAGGTTGCCAGGAAGGGAAACAAGTCTAGCAGCCAATTGAGTGACATGTATATTACTAGGGTTACCCAAGCTTGACTCCTGGGTGAAGACGGGCATAATTCAAGTTCACGTTAAATCCCATTGTGCCCATTTTGAACTATTCAGTGAATTGGGTACCAGAAGTTCGATAACTGGGGTTACCACCACCAGGGATGTAGAGTGCAGTTGCACCTCAGGAGACACAAGTAGGACTGAAACATAATTTTACTAACACCTGATAGGACAAAAGGCTTATGGGTGCTGTGGTACAGTGGTGCTTGGATCACATTTGTTGGATTGGATCGCTCCTAACTTAACTATATGAGTCTACCAGCACCTGTTCGTGTCAAGACGACTTGCTTAGAAACAGAAGGGCTGTACTGTTCCAGCATCGCCTCTTCTTAAGAGGAGAATGTGTGTGGTAATATATATATGTATATATATATATATATATATATATATATATATATATATATATATATATATATATATATATTATAATTAACTTCAGTGAATTTTTGGATAATTTTTTTCTTTTGTTTTAATAACTATTTTCTTACTGTAAATATAAAATCCGTGACATTGCATGTCTCCTACATGCTGTTATCTTTATACAGATATATTTAATATTACGTTTGTTTATTCTGTATTTTTTTCACTTCTCAGCAAAATGAGGAGGACAGAGAATTCCCTAAACGTTGCCAATAGTAGTAAAGAAAGTGTTAAGGATTTTAGCACTGGTGTCCTTATTCCTGCATAGGATTGAATTTGCCAATCGAAGAAACATTGCTAACATTTTGATATATATATACACTATATATATATATATATATATATATATATATATATATATATATATATATATATATATATATATATATATATATATATATATATATACATACATACATACATACATACACACACACACACAGTATCATCTAGTTACAGTAGTAACAGCCTGTGAAGAAGCTGATAGAACTGTAGCTCCCAATTTCCATCCTGATGGTAGCTAGAACTGGATTTTTTTTTACTTATCAGGAAAACACATTTATGGTGGAATTTGGGAACATAATGGAAAAATCAAAGCCAGCAAATCGTAATGCTTACTTTAAAGGGAAATGACATCGGCAAGTGGCAAGATTGGTTACCAGATGATTGATTTTTTTATGCTGCAAAAATAAATAGATAAAAATGTTGAGGCTTAATGTACCAACTTGAAATGGTTACGGTTCGAATTATGATCGAATGCGTTAAGTTACTATTTACCGTAGACCAACCCGAAAAGTCATTGTGGGTGCATTTGCCTTAAATAACCTTGGTGAACGTTTTTCCCAAGGTATAGTAGCGGGGTAGTGCCGTCAGTGCACCTCATGCGATGCACTGTAGACATTACTTACGGTTCTTTGCAGCGTGCCGTCGGGCCCTAGCTGCAACCCCTTTTGTTCCTTTTCCTATACCTCCTTTCTTATTCTTTTTCTTCCATCTTACTTTTCACCCTCTCCTAACAGTTGATTCATAGTGCAACTGCGAGGTTTTCCTCTTGTTACATCTTTCAAACCTTTTACTGTCAATTTCCGTTTCAGCGCTGAATAATCTCATAGGTCCCAGTGCTTGGCCTTTGGCCTAAATTTTATATTTAATTCAATTCTATTTGTAGATCAGTAGGTTTCTTGCTGAGTGATCCCCCCTGTGGGTCATTTAAAAACGAGAATCTTGCTGGTGACCCACCAGTGCCCAAAATATTTTGATTTCTTTATCTCAAAAAACTTCAAATATATAAGAAAATTGTGGGTTTAAAGCGCCATAATCTACCTTTCAATGAATAATGGAAGACATTTGTAACCGAAATTTCAGTTTCTGTAAATAAAAATGACGCAATTGCCTACAAATTTAGTTAATGAAGATTTTATACAAAATATTTAATACAAAAAAATACTAAATATTGCAATTCTATTTACAAATTTTTCATAAAACAGATGAAATCAAAGTAATAAATGCTTGAAAAAGTAGGACTTTTTCTTGATCATATTAAATCTCCATTGTTTGCGATTTCACATATTTCCAGTATCTTGTTTCAGTTTAAAAAAGTAGACATAGAAATGGATTTCTTTCACATGAATCGCAATATAAACCTTGTGATGGGCATGTCAGAGAGTCTGTTACCCGAGAAAATCTCATAACATCCTTGGCAAGGTTCAGAGATTTTTTGTCAGTACCTTCAGCGTCTTGCAAGGCATGAATTGGTTGACCTCTGAATGCAGAACTGCATTTTCCCTGCTTTAGGAGTTTTAGTCTGAGAATCTTCTACTAAGGAAGGGATGGGTAATTTTTGGAAGTCGAAGACGTGTACAGTTTTCCCGTCAAAGACTTCTTGTATAATATCGGGGCATTCGCAACAGCTGTGTTACCTAAGAACAGTATTCAAGTGCAAGAATGTTATTACTAAGAAACCATTATGATCATACACATCTCTTTTCTTTGCTTAGATTCCTTTCCTCTTTTATTCTGAAATTAGACGAAGTCCTCGCTTTTGTTCTAGAACTAGAACTTTTTGACCTTCCAGTTGCAGAGGTTCACTCCTTTCCTATTCTCTGGTGCTAGTCAATTTTCCTCTTTTCAGTCTATCCGTAGTAAAATCTTTGGGTAGCAATGTTGTTTCCTAATAGTTCCGTGGTAATAGGTTTTTTGATCTAGCAAACATTCTGCTAGAGCAACTGAAGAATACTAACTATCTCCATAGATTTGTTCTCTTGCATTTCTGCAAATTTTTGGACACTTGGCTTACCATTGCTTCTATATGATTAAAAGGTGAGCTATTTGCTGGTTTACCAACAAACACGAGATAATTCCAAGTATAGGCGCCAGAAGTGCAGTTTGTATATTTTGCATCCATACTTGAAGACTTTTTTCTTAGGATGTACTTTCTAAAGGATAACCTTCCATGAAATGGAACCATTGATTCATTAATCACAACTTTGGATCCAGGTTTATAAACTGTCTGAAAATTTCCATGTAACATATCAACCAAATGCTGTGTTTTGAATAACCTCTTTCCTTGTCTTGCAAATGTTATCATCTGAAAAAAGGGAATTTGTATCATAATCTGAGATCAGTCTCAAGTCATGTGTCCCAGTGCTTGGCTTTATGCCTAAATCACATATTCTATTCCATTCCATTCCACGTCATGTGGTCCCTTATTATAGGAGTAATTATATGACCCATTTTGATCAGTATTTGTTAAATTCCAACTTCCAAGCCATCCCCTCGATAAAAATTGTTTTTAGCTCCGTTCTTGTGGGATACCAATTTTCAGCCTTTTTGACCCTCAGTCATGTGCCTTGCTTATCTGTGCGTTTCAATAACAGAGTAGCCAATGATTTCATATATAAGAGACTAGCTTTATACAGTAGATATTTCTTTCCGTCTCTCTCTTCATCAATGCATGATTATTCTCTTTCAGTAAAATGGAATTGCCTTGCTAGTTTCGATGCTGGGACCCATTCATATGAACTAGGTGCTACTACTACTGAAGCTGTTAGTTATTTATCTTCTGAAGAGAAGGTAATCTTCCTCAGAATGTGTCCAAGTTACACTTGATGAATTATCCTCTGTTCTTTGTCAGAGATGTTGAAGAGATGAGCTGGGTCCTGGTATGATCTGGTGGTGTTTACGTTTTGCAGAAAACGACTTGGAATCCGTACCTTAGAGGCCAGTGGTATGTATGGTCAATATAACATTGTTATTGCTAATTAGGTTGGCGTGAATATAACTGCATACATAGACTAAGACCGTGTTAGAGTTAACTCCAGGTTACCTTACCAAAGCATATGTATTCGTTATGAAGTGGACTTTTTAAAAGCATTTTATATAATCTACAATATTGTCAAGATCATTTTAACTATCACATCTTTAAAAGGCTTATTTAGTAATGTGGGTTCCTATCTTCTATGAACAAACTGTATACCGCTTTCAAAGACCAACTCGAAGCTTATATATAAGGTCTTGTATTAACGTCACTTTTCAGGTTGATCTAGTTGCAAAGTATTCACACACCAGCACCTGCCAAGGCATTAAATAAACAAATCCAACTGAATGAGCAAGTGTAGATTGCAAGTCGCTGCAATCCAGTATCTATCCTTATCTCTAGCTTATCTCCGAAGGTTGTATAAATGGTGATCCTTATGGCCTCATTTGTACCTCGAATCTTGACACTTGCTTCTCGATTGTCCTTGGAGATGCAACTAGTTGCTCAAGTGCTGGAATATATGTAATTGATATCGCGTACGGTGGCAAGAAGGTTGCTGTTTACGTTAGGCAAGGTCTAGCTTTTCTGCTGTTCCTCAGAGGAGTGTTTCAGGATCCCTGTTAGTTTTAGTATCTCACTAGTGACACGATTGTTGGTTAGAGAAAAGATAATACTGTTGGTGCGTGCATTGGCATCCCCCGATTGCACAAAGACGTCACAGCCAGCTATATTATTGTAGATAAATATTATAGAAGTGGGGTAGGGGCCACTGGTAAACCCAAGATTTTATACCATGCTCTCACTCCATGATTTGCTTTACACAATTTGCACTGTGCCTGATGAATATAAACATTTGATAACACTTGGTGTTAATTGCGACCACATGCTCTTTGTTTCACAGCATGTATTGTAAGGAATGATTGGAATCTTGTCACTTAATCGGGGCGGAAGGTGTCCTGACTTTACCATGGCAACCAATGTGTTCTGATTCATGTAGGATAGTCTTGTCGTTTATTATTCGAATGGTCGTATATGCAATAATTTAGTGAAGAATATAGTTAATTAACGGGATTATAGGTTTAGGGAATGAATAATGCAGCAGAACACTACTTTTGTTAATTAAATTGCGGCTTAACACTCCCTAGAGAAGAGGGAGGTAGTAGGAGAATGAGACTGAGCATAAAACAACGAAAAAAATTGTGTGTCTGTGTGAGAGAGAGAGAGAGAGAGAGAGAGAGAGAGAGAGAGAGAGAGAGAGAGAGACACCCTGGAATGCAAGTATGGGTCCATTTATAATAATTAAATTTTCTCTTTAATATTCATCAGATCAGATGAAACTGGCAAAAAGGTATACAATATGCAAATTGAAGATCATTACGTGTTAGCGAAAACCTCCTTATTGGTATAAGCATATTAATGTTTCAGGTGTTCAATGCCACTTTAAAAGAACTAGTCGATTGAAAATAAAAGATAAAAGAACTGGTTCAGTAAAAATGAAATTACATGTGAACAAAATATTGTTAGAGGGAGGGAGACAGAGAGAGCGAGAGCAGCTGCGTCTTAGATATCAACTTTCATAAGTGCATTAAAACTAGGTGTAGATATAGTCCAATACTGTACTGTGCTCTGTTGTTGCCTTGCTGTTTTCGTCGACAGATTGGATAAAAGTATAATTGCTTGCATGTATTTTAGCCCCTTACCCACAAAATTAAATAGGTTTCGTAAAAACCTATTTAAGGCCTAAACACAGTGCTACCATGGATTGCAAAGTTTGCCAAGTTAAATATAAAATCGATGATATATTAACCTACAGAAACTTTGTGCTTTCAAGTCATAATTTCATTAAAGAGCTTCATAAATAAGACGGAATTGAGTACACTCCAGCCATCTAATAAGCTCCGTTTACTTTACACGTAGGTTTTTCTCAGCCCGAATTGCTTGGGGTGGTTGATGTATCACCCGTGACCTATCTGGTGAAATACGCAGAGGATTTTTATATGGAGCAGGTTTAGGACTGATCACTTTTTCTAAATTCATCACTTTCCATCATGTTTGATACGTGAAATTTAACTACTGAATACGTTGTTTTTTTGTTTATTGTATTTCTGCTTCTATATTCTTATGCTTAATGTCTGCAAAAGCTTTGTTGATTGCAACAAAACTTTCTGGAACATGAATATTATATTGCACGCACACACGTATAAATATGTACATACACACTGCATGTACGTTCAGGAATATATACATATATATATGTTTATATATATTTACGTACATAATAAATAAATATATATAATATACATATACATATATATATATATATATATATATATATATTACATACATACATATTGGTATATATATATATATATATATATATATATATATATATATATATATATATATATATATATATATATATATATATATATATAATGTTAGTTATAGATACATATTGTAGTTTTATATATAGCCGTATCCATAGGTTTTAATTCTTTCGATACTTCCTTGACAAGTTACATCTATGGAGTTTTAATGTGGTCATTCTCCGTAGGATGAAGTAACGCCACTGCGGTAAGAAATGTGGTTGATGCGGTAGTTTAGGGAATTTAATCCTTTATCAAATACACTGAAATGGAACTGAATCTCTCCCCTAGCCGAGCAAGCTGTGATTATGTCAGAGAAGAATAAAGGTTTGAGGAAGAAGTTACTTTATTTTAACGGCAATTTTATAACTTTTTTTTTTTTTTTTTTTTTACTGTGCTAGAATGCGTTTGTAAATTTATAGATTACTGAATAAAAACTGATGTTCATGCTTCGGAAGAGTCACAGAACTCATTGTAACTGTGCCCTCGTGCAGGATGGGATTGGCCCGTGAGGTTGTCTGCACACAAGCACTCAGGGAATCCGCTGCTACTTAAACACTCTTCTTATGTCTGTCAGTTCGTAACAGTATTTCATTTCCTTCATCACAACGAATATGATAATTAATTTTTCAGTCTTTGTCGAGTTTTACCAAATTTTCTGCATTGAATTTTTCTGCTGCTGTAGGAGGTAAAGTTGGTTTTTGTTGCTATAATGTATGCTTTCTTCGGTAGTTTTGTCGTAATTTGAATTTAAAATGATTGGAGCGTTCCTTATAACCACAGGGCTTATAATAAAGGCGAATCTTTAGGTTTGGTCTGATGATCAATAGTTATTGTAATATGGTGGACTGTATTGTACTGTAATTTATTTTTTCCATAGTCATACAGTTTAACTGTGTGGATTATATTTACAGCCAGTATTTAGTTGTCAGTAACAAAAAGATATGCTCTCGCTGAATAATAATAGGAATAATCTTACAGAATTAAAACCCATTGTCTGCGTGTGTGTATATTTTTTTTTCTTGGTAACCCTGTGTTTAACATCGATAGAACTGCAGGCCTGTATATAAGTGCAAAATGAAAGTGCCCTGGCCTGAGCTTTGGGACGGTACATAACGTCCCTGGAGTAGGGAATTACTGTTGCGTCCTTCTTACGTTATCGCTACTTTTCACAGTATGGTTACCCAAATAATAATAAAAATAAAAGCCACGGGAGTTCTTACCTTTGTTTTATAAGCGTAAAGCGTAGTCCCGTCGAGCACTAGGACCCTCTTTCCCCAAGCCCCAAGGCGTTTTCTCTGTTCGACTTCTACGGAGATTTTGGCTCTTACAGCCACAGTGGTGTACTTCTCCAAACTGGAAAAGAAATGGGGAAAACGTATTTGAATAATATTGTGACCACTTTTCATTTTACCTTTCTCCCTTAGACATCTATTTCTAGATATTCACCAAAACATGTAATAATATTGTTTTAATCTATTATGACTGTATTGGAGACTGAATCTGACATTGGGATAGTTTGTTTTGATGTAATTTAGATCATTTAGTTGTGAAGGATTTGTTGACGTGAATTTGTAACACACACACACACACACACACACACACACACACACACACACACACATATATATATATATATATATATATATATATATATATATATATATATATATATATATATATATATGTGTGTGTGTGTGTGTGTGTGTGTGTGTGTAAAATCTTACTTGGGAAAGATCAGCATGAAAATTTTAGAAAAGGATAAAGGGATAATATTCGGTTCTAGCTACCCACAATGCCTTTTTGACCTATACAGTGAGTCAGGTATCAAGTAGTCAGTCAGCTGCAAAGAATCCCAGTCAGTGTGGCAATGAAGGGGGTGTAGCAACCTCATCCAGAATACTGGATGGGAGACGGAAAAGTTACAGCTTGAGGCACCATCTCAATAAGGCAAATTACATATATACATACGTGCTTGTGTTTGTGTATATATATATATATATATATATATATATATATATATATATATATATATATATATATATATATATATATATATGTGTGTGTGTGTGTGTGTGTGTGTGTGTGTGTGTGTGTGTGTGTGTGTGTAAACACAGGGTGATCCAGTCGTGCTTTAGCTGCAAAATTATGGATGAACTAGTTTTCAGAAATCTATAACGACAGTCACTTTCTACACCTATACAGAGGGCTTATACCTTCATAACCTTACTGCAGCTCACATTTACCCGTAACTCTCTACTGCTGCAAACACTATCAAACTCATTAGATTCGGTAGTTTTCAACTATCCCAGTCAGTACTATAGTACCTGCAAACATCAGCCGTTCCACATTCCATTCACAGCTATCTAACTCACAACTTTGCACCTCTCTCAAATTTTTTTCATCACTCCTTCCATAATTGTATTAAATAACCATGGAAACATAGCAAGTCACTCCGTCTGCCTCATAATAACATGCTGCTTCCATCGTATAAAGTTTAAATCGTCGTTAACATCTTATTTATTTGTACCATATATCCTCAGCTTCCTCCGTGTTGCCTTTCTTAATTCTGCCATAAACTATTTTTGGGCTCACATACTATACACTTTTATCCTTGATTTTCAAGCCCCCCTGAATATTTCTTACAAAAAATATAATTGGTTCACACAATCTTCCATGTTTAAACCCACGCCATTCTTCTATCAATCCTACTGTTATCTTTGGTATTTTCACCACCAAAATCATACTATTCAACTTCCTTGGTATGCTAAGTAAGTAATGTAGCCATATAATTCTTACAGTTGGCTTTGTCAACTTTGCCTTTAGACAAGGGAACAGTTATTCTTCACAACTATTCCTGTGGAAACTTTTCTTAAGACATATATTACCAACCTTGTCAGCCACTCAATCACATTATCCCAGGTTACTGCAGCAACATGCTTGCAATCTCATCTGTACTTGATGTCTTTATATTTTTCCCTTACTAACTGCCTTACTTAAATCCTTCACAGTCCCAGTCCTCTCTACAAGCATGCTCAAACTTTCATTCTTGCATCATTCAGTTCAGTCTCGTTTCCATTTTCCTCATTCATCAAGTTTCCTAAATAATCCTGCCATCAGTTCAGGCCTTCGATCTCTTACGATACTACATTTCTATTTGCATGAATTATCCTAAATTTTGTTATGTTCATTAACCTTTCTTGTACTATTTACTGATTGTAGAACAATTTATTCTCACTATTAATGTGTTTTCTGATTGGAAGTAAGCAATTTTTGATGATCGGTTAGCTTTTGTTTTTCAAACACTACTGAGTGATGTATCGTTATAGCACACTTTATAAAATTTTTGATGATATCAGGATTATAAAAGCAAGACAAAATTGTACATTCTTTTTACGACCCAGGAGGATGTCAGTAAGCAATCCATTTCCTATACCCACTAGTTAAGAGTGAGTGTTGAATTCCGTTTGCTTGTTTGCACCAAGTCTCCGAATGAAGGTAGAAGCAAGAATGACAGCGTTGAATTCTATTTGCTTGTTTGCACCAAGACTCCAAATGTAGGGAGAGGCAGGAATGAATGTTGAAATCCTGATTGCTTGTTTGCACCAAGACTCCAAATGTAGGGAGAGGCAGGAATGAATGTTGAAATTCTGATTGCTTGTTTGCACCAAGACTCCAAATGTAGGGAGAGGCAGGAATGAATGTTGAAATTTTGATTAATTGTTTGCACCAAGACTCCAAATGTAGGGAGAAGCAAGAATGACAGTGTTGAAGTCTACAGTATTTGCTTGCTTGCACCAAGTCTCCGAATGTAGGGAGAAGCAAGAATGAGTGTTGAAATTCTGATTGCTTGTTTGCACCAAGACCCCAAATGTAGGGAGAAGCAAGAATGGTAGTGTTGAATTCCGTTTTTTTGTTTGCATTAAGCCTCTGAATGTAGGGAGAAGCAAGAGTGACTTGAATTCCGTTTGTTTTTACACCAGGCCTCTGAATGTGTGTAGAAGCAAGAATGACAGTGTTGAATTCTGTTTATTTGTTTGCATGAAGCCGCCAAATGTAGGGAGAAGCAACAGTGACAGTGTTGAAATTTCATTTGTTTATTTGCACCAATACTGCAAATGTAGGGAGAAGCAAGAATGACTGTGTTGGATTCCGTTTGTTTGTTTGCACCAAGCCTCTGAATGTAGGGAGAAGCAAGAATGAGTGTTGAATTCTGTTGAAGCAAGAATGAGTGTTGAATTCTGTTTGTTTGCTCCAAGCCTCTGAATGTAGGGAGAAGCAAGAATGAGTGTTGAATTCTGTTGAAGCAAGAATGAGTGTTGAATTCTGTTTGTTTGCTCCAAGCCTCTGAATGTAGGGAGAAGCAAGAATGAGTGTTGAATTCTGTGTATTTGTTTGCACCAAGCCTCTGAATGTAGGGAGAAGCAAGAATGAGTGTTGAATTCTGTTTGTTTGTTTGCACCAAGCCTCTGAATGTAGGGAGAAGCAAGAATGACAGTGTTGGATTCTGTTTGTTTTTCACCAAGCCTCCAAATGCACTAAAGAGAAGCAAGAATGACAGTGTTGCATTTCGTTAGTTTGTTTGCACCAAGCCTCTGAATGTAGTGAGAAGCAAGAATGACAGGGTTGAATTCCGTTGTTGTTTGCGCTAAGTCTCCGAATGTAGGGAGAAGCAATAATGAGAAGGTTGAAAATCCGTTAACTTTTTTGCGCCAAGCCTCCAAATGCAAGGAAAAGCAAGAATGACAGTGTTAAAATTACATTTGCTTGTTTGCATCAAGCCTACAAATACAGGGAGAAGCAAGAATGACAGTGTTGAGATTCCGTTTGCTTGTTTGCACCAAGCCTCCGCATATAGGGAGAAGCAAGAATGAGTGTTGAATTCCATTTGTTTATTTGCACCAAGCCTCCGAATGTAGGAAGAAGTAAGAATGACATTTGAATTCCACTTGTATGTGTGCATCAATCCCAAATGTAGTAGTGCAGCAGATTGCTGTAAAAATCGTTCAGATAGTGAAACAAGCATGAAATTTGGCACAAACATTCCTAAGACTACGCTCTCTTAGTAAGGGCGCTGGCCACCTGAAAATCAAGATGGCGGCTATTTTTCAAAATGGCCGCCATCTATGTTGAGATTCACTGGTTTGGGAGCATCTATTGGATGGAATATGCCAGTTTTTTTTTTTTTTAAACCTCGACTTTTAGGTTATAAAATGTTCCATACCACACATTTTATTGAAAACCCCTTACTAAATGAATTGTAACCAAGATGGCGTACAAAATGGTTGCCATAAAAGTTTTTTTTTTTTTTTCCACAGCGCTAGCAGACATAGAGACCAACTGTTTTTATTTAATGGTATATTCATGTGATCAGACAGTTTAACTAATATGCTATTTTCAACTGAAATAGTAATGGTATGGTCACATACAACATTGTGTCTAAGACTGTAACCATAAAAAGAAAAGAAGAGAAATACGGACTAAACGCAACCAATCTATGTATAGGTCTCTCAACCTACACCTTTGAAAAATTCGAGGATAAGAAGGTAGGCATAGCATGACACGTTGGATGCTCAAGCTAGATTATCTACTGAAGAGAGGGCAATATTTATCTAGACTTCACATTTGCAAGTGCACAGAGCTGTGCAGGGAAGACCCAGCTTGTAGCACTTGCACCTTTCCCGACAGCCTGCTTTGCATCCACATTTGGTAAGCTGAAGCAACTCCTGCCTCCACCAGAGCTCCTGTCCAACCACTGCCATGAAGAAGAGTACCAAGAGATGTCATTGCTGCCATCTCAATGTGCAGACCACCAAACATTACCAGATACTTGTCTTCGCCATACTGATCAGGCCACTGCCACTGCACCTGCTTTGCTACGGCATAGATTGGCTGATCAGCTGTGATTATGGGTATCTGGCCAGGGTTCAGAAAATCAGTGACATCCTGCACTTTCTGCATCACGTGTTTGATCGTAGCAACAAAATGAGCCTGATCACGCAGGAGAGGAAGCAATGAAGTTATGGTTACTTCAAATTCTGGGCTTCTCTTCATTGAAGCGTGATGAGCTGACCACGTCAGATTCACTGCATCATCTATTTCCTGGGTGACTATGACCTTGTCAGCCACTGATACTCCAGTGCAAGCTGTGGCCCCAAGATATCTGTGGGTGGCTTTGGTATTGCAGTGTTTGGTGGCACAGGGTTCTTTGTTTGAAAGGAAGCTGGTGAGATGTTTGTGAATGTGTCCGGCAATTCAGGCACCGACCTCACTTTCTCAGGTGCAAACTTTAGTTGCTGTCTTTCCTGTCCAGTGTTCTCCTTGGTGGGGTGCTGAAATATGGAGATGCTAGTTCCATGGAAGGAGGTAGTGGCAGTAGTTGCAGATGGGTTGTGGTCGATGTTGTCCATCACTGCAGTGGTGAACAACCCTTTTCGCAGTACTGGGGGACAGACCACACCCTCCTCCACATATTTGCTAACTGTGGCATCTCCTAACTGTGCAGAGACCTCCAGTACTCTGTCATAAGAGATACTGAGGCCATACTGATGTAGCATTTCAACCAGGTTTCTCTTCCTGGTTTTGGCATAGACTGAGAGTCCCATGTAGACTGGGAATGGTGTTTCTCTGTCTTTGGAGTGTCTATGAGTTGTTGCTCCCTCTTTGTATCGGGGGAGTAGCAGTTGAACTGCATGAGCTGTGCAATGGCCTGGTCTGACTTTGATGCTCCAAATCGTAACTGTGACTTGATGTCAGCCCCATGCTCAACCATCCCTACAAACTGGAGCAGGAGAGGAGGCACAGAATTTCGCACACAAGCCTCAGAAAATGTGCCATCAAACCGTGACTGATGATCAAGTATAGACTTTCTGAGAATATTTGCTGCTTTAGCAATGATAACTGCCTCTGAAAGATCAGATGATTGAGCAAGTGCTTTTCCCACATCCTTTTGAAATGCAAGTAATACATCTCTGCCAGATTTATGAGCCTCAAGTTCTGGAATTTCTGCCAGAAGTTTGTCTTTGAGTCTCGTGGAATTTACACTTGGTGACTCTACACCTAATTGTTCCAGACGTTGTTGGTAGAGGTGGCAAATATCTGCCAGCCGAAATGTGACTGGATCATCTGAACAAAGGTTGTTTTCAACAATGTATGTCATCAGTTCTGACAGAACTAGTGGATACACATCTGATTCTGACTCAGTGCTACCTTGGTCTTTCTCAAGGCTCCTCAGGTAGGACCTTTTCTGTTGTAGAGGGCACAAAGACAGGCATGGTGATACTTAAACTCCTGTGCAATGACATCCCCACCAGTCAACTTAGCAAGGAGCTTGCCATCACTAAGTATCTCTGCACATTCACGCAATTTCAAGTCAAGGCCCTTAGTACTAGCCTGTCTGAGATCAGATGCAGGTGCCACTTTCTCACAGAAAATGCAAACTTCATTGTCATGACTGGTTCGGCGCAGTTTTGCACGACTAGTCTCAGTGTTGCTGGTCTGGTCATTGGATTGTCGCTTTCTTGCACGGTCCAGTTTAGTGTTGTTAAACAACAAGCAACAGTTCACATGGTATTTTGCTGCATTTTTCCTGAGAGTGGCCTCTATGCCATCACCTTCATCCAGCCTTGCTGGATCCATTATCAGTGGCATTTCATTAATTTCACTGAACATGGGAATGTTCCTTGCCAGCATTGTGTACCCATCATGGTCTAGGACATGATGACTTGGAGGTGATGTCAAGTGCTCACCTCTTTTGTCCTTCTGACAAAGACAACACAAACCCAGTTTGTTTTTCTACTGCTCAATATTGATTGGCATCACATTCTGCCATGATTTCACTTTTTTGATTAAGGCCGAGGGGTTGTCCTTTTACCACCTTAAACAAAGCACACATTCCTGTATGGGATTCAACTAGGTTCGGTCTCCCTACACCTAGCCCGATCATTCATCCAGTGCCATTTAAGTCCCGTGTGATCTGTACACCATCCGGGTAAGTACATGAACCATCATGTACAGCCCCCATACCCTTGGCTCGGCTCTCCCGCGCTGGCACATCCTGTCTATTCAGGTGCGGCTATCTAACTATAGCTGGTCTGGGGCTGTTAGAAAGCATTTGGGACACTAAACGAAACTATACTACAACTACTAGTCTAAGACTACAGGATTAGTAAAGCTGGATTAGCTGGCACTGAACCCCATGCTGAGTTACACAGCAGTGATGTCACCAGTGTGCCCTGGTTGTGTGCAGACATACACTCTTTTACATTTATTAATTTTCCTTCAAAATTGATGAGTTATTCGAAAGAGATGTCCTCATTAGGATCTAAAACCACAGAAACCAAGATCCATGCTTAAAACGATAATTGTTGAACGGGCATTATTTCTCATTATAATTATTGTTTCTACCTTTTCTTGGCAGCCATATAGCCCCATATTTAAAGGTAAACTGTACTGGGAAGCTACAGAAACATAATATTCACAAGAAATAGTATGGAAGAGCTTTACCATATTGCTAGAAGCAAATACATGCCATTCTAGTGAAAAAATTAGCCAAAATCTGTCGATACTGGCCGCCATCTTGGAATTTGGCCGCCATATTAAATTTTTGCGTGGCCAGCGCCCTTTTCTGATAGAGGAACTTTAAAAGAGCACTTGTGCAAAATTTCATGCATGTTTCACTATCTGAACGATTCTTATGAAATATGCAATTATCTGCTGCACTATAGGGAGAAGCAAGAATGACAAGTGTTGAATTCCGTGTGTTTGTTTGCACCAAGCCTCCAAATGGAGGGAGAAGCAAGAATGAGTGCTGAATTCCATTTGTTTGTTTGCACCAAGCCTCCAAATGTAGGAAGAAGTAAGAATGACATTTGAATTCCACTTGTATGTGTGCATCAATCCCAAATGTAGGGAGAAGCAAGAATGACAAGTGTTGAATTCCGTTTGTTTATTTGCACCAGCCTCCAAATGTAGGGAGAAGCAAGAATGACAAGTGTTGAATTCCGTTTGTTTGTTTGCACCAAGCCTCCAAATGGAGGGAGAAGCAAGAATGACAGTGTTGAATTCCATTTGTTTGTTTGCACCAAGCCTCCAAATGTAGGAAGAAGTAAGAATGACATTTGAATTCTACTTGTATGTGTGCATCAATCCCAAATGTAGGGAGAAGCAAGAATGACAAGTGTTGAATTCCGTGTGTTTGTTTGTACCAAGCCTCCAAATGGAGGGAGAAGCAAGAATGAGTGTTGAATTCCATTTGTTTGTTTGCACCAAGCCTCCAAATGTAGGAAGAAGTAAGAATGACATTTGAATTCCACTTGTATGTGTGCATCAATCCCAAATGTAGGGAGAAGCAAGAATGACAAGTGTTGAATTCCGTTTGTTTATTTGCACCAGCCTCCAAATGTAGGGAGAAGCAAGAATGACAAGTGTTGAATTCCATTTGTTTGTTTGCACCAAGCCTCCAAATGTAGGGAGAAGCAAGAATGACAAGTGTTGAATTCCATTTGTTTGTTTGCACCAAGCCTCCAAATGTAGGGAGAAGCAAGAATGACAGTGTTGGAGTTCCGTTTGTTTGTTTGCATCAAGCCTTGGAATGTAGGGAGAAGCTTGACTCAAGAGGTGACTGTCACAAATCCTAAGCGTGTTCATATTAATTTACGTATGTTAATCTAACTTTTCTCTCTGTAGCACTTAGAGTATTGTAAAACAAGAATTGAACAACAAATCCTTTTGGCTGAGTGTTGTATCAACCTGAAAATGGAAAATTATGTCCAGTAAAGCAGAGGAAATACTGTTATCCCTTGTCTGTCAGCACAAATATGTTTCTTCATGTCTTCTGCATAAGTTGTCATTTTACCATATTGTCGTATATGTTATCCCCCCCCAGACACCTAGGATAGGGGAACACTTACCTTGCCACCCTGGTAGCTATGGCCTTGAAGACCTCTGTCTCTCTGTCTCTCTCTCTGAACTCTGTTCCCATTTCTAAGGTATGTAAATGAAAACCTAGCTTACAAAAAATAAAGTTTATTATGCGAGTCTAACAACAACTTATGTAAAACGAAATTATGCTTGCTAGATAATATATTCCTGAAAGCAAAACTAAACAGTTGCAAGAAAACATAATGTGTGGAGATTAATGCCCATTTCCCTCCAAGTCCCCTAAACATTCCACATTATCCAAGTCTATTTCCAAATAACTCTCTGAGTGTATTTCGTCATCAGTTCGGTTTTTAGGTGGCTATATACCATGACTGACTATGGTTTTCACCCCCTTCGAAACATCCTTTCAGCAAGGAATCAGAACCTGGAATTTCCAATGTCTGTCTACCACCGCTTCTCACACAGCAAAGTAATATATTTCACAAAACTCTCAACACTTGCCCTACAAAACCCTTCACTAGGTACACACGAACGAACGAACGAACGCCACCTCCAGACACTTCCATAATTTGGATTCATAACCGGATTAAAGTTATAGAAGCTTCTATCCAAAACAGAGATGGAAAGATCCGCCCCGAAACACGTGTTGCTGACATACAGAAATCCAAAGGTGACTACGAGTAGTGCTGAATTATCAGATGTCCAGGTCACATTCCATCCACCTGCGAGATTGCTAAACACTGCAAGAGGTCGTATGCTGCGAGCATGTGCACAAATTCCTACGTTTACAGTGCACATATGTGCTGGACCTTTGTCTTCATGAAAATATTTCGACCTGAAGCATTGTTGTTCTTTGGCATAATAACACACGGCGTTGAAAAACTTCATTGGGCTGGTGTATCGTGTCTTATTATAGCTATCATAGCTAACGGATAATTACTTTGGTTTATTTGTTGAACAAGTAGAAATATTCTTCTTTTTTGTAATCAGTGACCAAGTTCTCCCTGGCAGATAGCTGTTGTGTTTTCTGAATTTGTCATTATATTTTTTGGTCCTTTTTAAAAAATAATTCTGATAAAGATTGTTGTAAAGTTCTAATCGACGGAGATGTAAGAACTGCACCATTGCCATCACTGGGCAGATTTACAGTAGTCTATTTCATTCCATCTGTCCAGTCACAAATGTAGGTTTTTGGTAAATGTGGCAATCGCATAGCTAGTTCTCAATTGGCTGAAATCAGTGTTTCGGATATCGATGGCTTACTATAATAAAAATATCTCTAGTAATATATATATATATATATATATATATATATATATATATATATATTTATATTATATATATATATATATATATATATATATATATATATATATATATATATATATATATATATATATATATATATATATATATATATATATATATATATATATATATATATAGTGAAGAACCCTCAGCTTTATTTAGATCATAATCATGCGGATAGTATGAAAATACAAGCACATGAAAGACAAACTTCTGTCAGATAGTCTACACATACCAAACACAAACGAACGATGGCCTTTCGATAATTGTGTATTATCTCGTGGTAGGTTAATAAAAAGACATCTGGCTATGCGTGGGTGAATAAAAAGTATTTCACCAGTTTCTTGCATTTAAAGTACATGAAGTAGGCTAATATTCGAAACAACATGCAATATTGGCTGGAAGGCGGGAAATTCTAGCAAGTGCATGGCAATGGTATTGCAGTTTTTTCTTCAGAATACTTTGCATATTTATATAATTGTTTTTTTGTAGCATTCAAATCGTTATAATACTAAAGTGGTTGGGCAATTTTAGGTGTATTTTGTCAAATAAGTTATCGAGTAGAAGTTTGAAACATCATTGAGCTCCCCATCATCCTTTGTGTGTTGATGACATACATACATACATATATATATATATATATATATATATATATATATATATATATATATATATATATATATATGTGTGTGTGTGTGTGTGCGTGTGTGTGTGTGTGTGTGTGTATGTGTGTGTGTTAAAGGTTAGCCTCCACATTTTTTTAAAGGCATTGGAACGATACTTAGATAGAATAAGTAAATAAAGGGTACAATAAGAGCGTAAATTTTATTGATATCAAATGAGATTGTGCTTAAAGGAAGGGCAGTAAAATAAAATATCGGGCGAATATATGTCATAGGTCTGTTCGCGTGTTCTGTTTTTCAACATCATTAAAGGTTATTTTTCCAGTTTATAGACGTGGACACACATTTGGTATCGTAATAAAGTTATTTGCAGATTCATGCAATGAAATTGCACGTAAAGTTTGATTGATAAGGAAATCTTGTGATCTGAACCCTTTGTAAGGACAGGTCTATGTGTAGTCAGAGCTATACCAGTGATAAAAAGCATATTAAGAGGCCACCGTTCGTTTTAGTTTGATATAAATAGACTGTGTGATACAAGCTCTTTTTTCTTGTGCTTTTATAGATATACTGTAGATAAAAATCGTAATATTCATGATTTATGTAAAGTGGTGTTAGGGTTCTTGTATACATAAACAGTCAAATATGTTACTGAAAAATGTTTAATATCTATTGCAAAAAGCCAGTCACGAGTTACAAATGCTCAGGTGCCACATCTTCACCCGTGAGTTGACAGATGAGATGAAACCGACTAAAGTAACGTATAGCTAAATCAATTTCATCGTCATCCAATGTCTGGTTTTCTAGTCTGCGAGACTTCGTGCAGCTCTTTTAAAAGTTCAATCGCGTGACATTTGGCTGTATACATGAATTCCTTTGAAACATCGTGAGGAAACGGGAGACTTCAGCTCCTGCGGAAATATGATGACGTAAGAATAAACTTTGTAGAGTAGTACTGTAGTTCAAGCTATATGATGACATTGGGGAGTGAAGTAGCTATATGATGACATTCGGGATTGAAGGGAGAAAATCACTTGCGCAGGAAACAGTTTAGTCACTATATGAGTGACCTAATGCACAAAGAAGTCGAGTAAATATACAAGAGAAGGTTAAAAAAAAAAAAAAAAATAACGAAAAGACAGAGTGGTTCTTTGCCTTAATTTGTTTTTGGGCCCTATAGTTATGTCAGATCCATAAGTTGATCGTCCTCTCAAGTAGAAGTCTGGGTCATAGGATATTGATATTTTTTCGGAATTGTTCATCTTTGTTTTGGGTTTTCATGTATTACTGTCAATGCTAAGCACTGTTTTATATAATTTTTTAATTAAAATTTGGGATATCAAAAATAATTGTACTCTAGCCTCGTTATCAGGGTGGCATTGTATGATAATGTTGAAGAATAATTGGACGACATTAAGGGACGTTCAGCTTATCCATTCTTATCTAACAGATTTGACGACGAATTTTTCTTTATCAGAATCCAGCAGGATACAACGATCATCACCACAGCTTAGTCCCATTTCTATACGGAGTCGCCGTGGCGAGCTTCTGCTTCGTCAAGTCCCTACTCTCTCAAGTCCTCCCTCAACACACAGTCTCTCCATTTTTCTTGTTCTTCCTTGTCTTCTACCCTGCACTTCCATCTCCATAGCATGCCTTCCAATATGGTCTTCCTCCCTTCACAAGAGGTGTCCGTAGCATCGTAGTCTCCCCTCCTGGACCGTTTTTGATATTTCAGCCAACTTTGTTGACCCTCTGATATACGTATTCCTAACGATCATACTCAGATTCAAATTTTCTAGGAGGATGATAACTAGGTAATACTTTGCAACATCTGCTCTATTACTTTTGTCTTCGAGCAACTCGCATTTACCTTCACCGAAGAGATTAGCATTGTGAATACTCATTCTACGTACACACTGTTCGCTCATGCTATTGAAGTCGATCCGTTGTGAGAGTGGCTTCCGTTCTCAGCTAGCACTCTGCTGGCCGCGAGTTCGAATCTCCGACCGGCCAATGAAGAATAAGGGGAATCTATTTCCGGTGATAGAAGTTCATTTCTCACTATAATGTGGTTCGGATTCCACAATAAGCTGTAGGTCCAGTTGCTAGGTAACCAATTGGTTCTTAGCCACGTAAAATAAATCTAATCCTTCGGGCCAGCCCTAGGAGAGCTGTTAATCAACTCAGTGGTCTGGTTAAACTAAGGTATACTTAACTTTTTTTTTTATTGAAGGCGAATCTTTTTCTTCTCTGGGCCAGAGAGAACCGTGTAAGAGTGAGGATGAGACAAGTTACATACAAACTCGAGCCCAGCTTTGAGTCAAGAATATATGAGTTTCATCATACATACCCATCACTGAATTTCTCAGGGTGAAAAAATTTTATTTTAGTTTTCATGGATCCCGAGAAAAAAATTTATTTTAGTTTTCATGGATATCTTACCATAAAATATCCTATTAATCACAAGAGGGTTCATTAATGAGAGTTCGGCGCAGAGAGACTACGAATGTTGTTTAGATGATTTAGAATGATTTGAGTGTTAAAGAGAGTCGCTGTTTAGAATGATGAATTGCTCGTTTCAATTTTGTCAACAGTAGAAACAAATTAGACCGGTGCCTTGCAAGTTAGTGCAA
Source organism: Macrobrachium rosenbergii (assembly GCF_040412425.1). Lineage (NCBI taxonomy): Eukaryota > Metazoa > Arthropoda > Malacostraca > Decapoda > Palaemonidae > Macrobrachium > Macrobrachium rosenbergii. The sequence continues at coordinate 31,974,045 of NC_089765.1, forward strand.
ACAAAAGAATTTCCATCGTGTCTTACTGCACTGAAAAGCCTTCACAAAAATGGTTTGCAAAAATTGTAGCATAGATGTGTATTTGAATCCTATGTCAAATCGTAACTAAAGGTGTGTATGATTCTCTGTGGTTGAAAGCTTGTTTGAATGAATCTGCAATCTTTTGCCTGATCAAATTAGAAAGAAGACGGACGCGCTGTACTGCTATAAAATTATCTTTCTTACATGGTCATAACGCTAACAGTAATAACATAATAATATTCATCATATCTTGATAATCCTGAAAATACTGAAAGAACAATATTAGTTATAATATCTTGAACACCTAAAAAGTTCAAACCTAGATTCTCAATATCTCTTATGGCTAAAACTTACGTGTCAAGTTTCTTAGTCTTCATTTCCGATGTGTGGCCTGTTTTCCTTCACTTTGTATTGCAGCCCATCCTTTAATTTTGCCTTGGATGATTCTGAAATATCCTGCGTTCTTTCTACTTGTGAGTTGCCAATATTTATCGGTAGGTCACATCACAATATTAGTTTCCTATGAGGCGCAGTTGTCTGTGTTTTTCCGTCGACGGCACAAATCAAATGTGGTTGAATATTTTTTCGCAGTCAACATTTTTTTTTTTCGTTATATTCGGTTTCTATTAGTGATATTCCACAGTGTTTCAAGTGCAATTCACGTATAGTCGTTATGGTCTTTTCTTGTCGAGGCGATTTAAAAATGGTCGAGATTTTCATATATGTTACAGAAATGTTATATATACATGTTTAACTGAAAAGAGTGAAAACCGTTTTATTAGCTATGATTGGCTTTTACATGACTCCTCAAGCAACATAAATGCTATCATTTCTTATCAGCAGGAGGGATAAAGACAAATACTTACCCGTCTTTATCAGTAAGATAGAAGAGTTTAGAAGTCTTACCTTTTTGTTATTGTATGAGGGGATATAATGAACATGAATTACCCTGTGCTATAACATGTCATTTCTTGTAAATATTGGATACCTTTTCATAGCGGTGACCACAAGTAGCCATTATTTTACAGCCACGGTCATTGTTGTACAGATCCAAGGAACTCCGAACTTCACAGTAGATACGGGAAGACTAGTAAATGCTAAACAAAAAATACCCTAGTTGAAGTACTAAGGTGTCGTCCATAATTTCCGTCCCCATTCTTTGTCCTTGGCTTTGGTTGTCACCCGAGGAAATGACTTGTTGGCATTTCTTATGAATCTGGCCGGAAACAAAGAGTTTTACATGCGTTGTATTATTAGTAAAGAGAAGTGCTGTGTACGCTTGTTTAATTACGTTAGGCATTACTTCATCTGCATGTATGCGTGAGTGTTCATTTCTCATAAATTTTGTTTGCCTCAATTTTTCCATTTCGTAAATTGATAAGAATAAGTTCATCATAATGAGAAACTTAGAACCTTGAAGGAAATCGATCCGGAGGTAAATGTGTGGTTCAAATACTACCTAAGGGTACAATGTGAACTTAGATTCTTTTAGGGCAGAGATACTCAGAGACTTGCTGTTATCTTTTTATTTTCTATAAGTATCACGCGCTGTTGTTCTATATGTTGGGGAACGCCGGTTCAAAGTTTGCTTGTGAAATCTGCAAACATTTCATGAAGAAGGATTCATCAATCATCGGATTTGAATGGAGCGTACCACATTTCGCTCTTTAGTGGGGCAATGCCGTGAACGCACCCCCTACAGGCATTAGTAAAGTGCTTCCAAGGTACCTTCGACCCTTGGGTGCTCCCACTTTTTGACCTTTTACTTTACCTTGTTTCCCGCTTCGCGCTTCATTTCTTCCATCTTGCTGTCCAGCCTTTCTAACGATTAATTTGTAGTGCATCTGGTTTCTCCCAGTTTCACCTTTAGATCTTTGTACCTCTTTATTTTCTGGATCTCTTCATAGTGTCCAGCTATTCTGACACCCTCTTTCACTTATCTTAAGCACAGAATGGGTCAAACTGACCAGTATTTGGCGTTGCAGTTTAAATTTCATAATTCATTCACTCTTAAATAGATTTCGGAAGGACTGATTCTGCACACACTGTGCGACATACCTTCTTTTTGCAGTAACAAAATACTGCTAAATTTATGTTTTATGGTGGTCATTAACAATTTAATTCACGTTGAACTTCAGATTCAACTCTACTGTAGTCATGCTGTTACCTGAAAAGGACTCATTTTTCAGTATTATTTGTTACTAAGATCCCCTCGTGGCTGCTGTGATTTTTAGATTTTACTTCACGTATTTTGTAATCTTGTGAAGCATAGATAATTTAATGTTCCTTTTGGAAATTCTCACTGCTTTTAATATGTTTTTATTTAATAACTTGGACGTAAAGAATTTCATACGTGAAAATGTAACTGTACGGTATGATGATGTTTAAGATTCGAGTTAGAAGTTTAATATATTTTCAAATGTTTCCCTGGAAACTTTTTACAACGTATAAAAAAACACGGACACATTTATATATATACACACACATATATATACATACATGTATATTAACCTAACGAATTATTTACCACATGGTCAGTTGACCGTGTTCGGTCACAGCCTGGGTGTAATTGTGCATGGGGTTATTAATGTCATCCAAGAACACTGTTTGGGAATTGGAAGGATAGCAACTTCTGAAGCCATGTTACTAGGGATTGAAAGTATAAACACTGAGTTATTCATTCCTCAAATGCTGAATCATGGATGAATTTCTTATGCAGTTAAACTTCCACAAAATTGGCCACCTGATACACTTGCACATGTCAGTAGATTGATATATATTGTAATATGGTGGTAGTAAGTGTTACTGCCTCGCCACTGCTGCCCTAGAAAGTTCCAGTGGATTAGGATTCTAATGCACTGTGTCTCAAGGCAGAGAAGTGCCTAGTAGATGGTTGTGAAACAACTGAGGCTGGAAATTTCCAACAGCAAACACATAGCCTACATAGGGACTAGGAAGTTCTGAAGTTTTGTCGACCCCTTGGTGGGTTGAGATGCTCCCTTAAGGCTAATGGTAGTCTTGTTTTAACTCCTTTGGAGTTCAGGGAAAGAGAATGGTTGTGTCTGTGCAACTTTGAGTAAAGTGATTGTCACCGAATTGCAAAGTGCTTGGGCTTTGCTGCTCATTCATTGTATTGATTATATGTATGTGTATATATATATATATATATATATATATATATATATATATATATATATATATATATATATATATATATACATATACATATGCATATGCATATACATATACATACACACACAAGTACATAGAAATAACGGACATGTGAGAACATATTCACAGAAGTAAATTTCTGACTCACATCGGGACTGAACCCTAGTCTTTCAAATGACAGGCCAAGGCAATAGCAGTGCACTCACACAGGTCTTAAAAGAAGTTGAAATTTGAATGTTTTTGTATATATGTATGTGTATACGTAAATACAGTGTACACTATGTATATATGAATATATGTATATGTATAAAAATTATATATATATATATATATATATATATATATATATATATATATATATATATATATATATATATATATATATATATAATATAAAAGCAGTGTAAGCTGTCAAGTAACTACAGGTGCTCAGACTTTTTATGACCAAGGTCGAAATTGTAAAAAACCATCAAAAGGCAATTTAGGGAATAATGAGACACCTTAACTCGCCAGACGTAATCAGTGTTAATCTATACATTGTTTAATTAAGACTATTATTTTTGTATTAGGATCCGAAATCGTAGCAACCAATAAGTTGAGAATATCATCATCCTTTTGATAAATTATATAAAGCAGGGTAAAACTGAATTATAGGCGTAGCGGGAAAAATTTGTTGTAAATTTTTATGTTTTTGTAAGTCCAAGCGTATAGCGTAAAAATGAAACGTTTCTATAAAATAATAAAATTTTGATTTCTGTTTAGTTAACCATTTTGTTAAAATTGCAGTTCACACCGTGGGATTTATATTTAATTCTATTTGTATATATTCATCACGAAGGTTTGTTAATTATTTCTACATAATCGCTTATATGTAAGATTAATATATCATATTTGTTAGCTTTCGTCATTGTATTTGATCTTTCAGGTGATGTACAAAAATAAAATGAGATTACCATAGACATTGTAAATTGTAATCACAACAGCAAAGTTAATGCATTATTGAAGGTAATTTGATTAAGGGTTTTTAATAAAGGGTTTGGATTGGTGATAATGGTTTTTCATTTATTATATGAAGAAAACTAACCAATATTTCTGCTTTTGTACATTTTTATTCTGGTCACAGCAATAAATTGATTTTTTTTAAAGAACAGTACGTGTATAAAGCCTGTATATTATGAAGACATAATACAAGAAAAGAGGAATACAGTCAAGAAATCAAAGTATCTTTGTACTGTATTAGACGTTACACTAAGAGAAGCTAAAAATTCTTTTGTGATTATAGCAGGAACATTTAGCACGTAAAATCTGCTTGTACTGCAGTGCAACAATACTTTGAAGGTATTCTCCATTTGTATAGAGTTAAAAGAACAATAATGCTACAGAAAAAGAACTCTCGACAATTTAAAAGGATGCGTATCCTAAATTCCAACTAAGTAATGTGACAATATCCATCTTGTTGAATTCGGAAACCAATGGGGAAAATGAATAGAACCGCATAATAATGTATAAACTTATCACCCGAATAACAGTGCAATTTTTATTTTGTCGGAAAGTATTACCAGACCTCAGTTTTGTAAAAGAAAGTTGTGGAAAGAATATGGCTATCAACCTGTATAATATAAATCATGTTACTTCAAAAGAAATATGTAAAATGTTTAGATTATAAGGAATGTTGTTAGGCTGACCACAATGGCAGTAAGAATAAGCATGGTTGTGAGATCCAGGTGCACACAGAACAAGGTATGTTAATGAATATTCACACCCGGCCATAAATTAGGTTAGGGCTACCCCTCTTTATGCAGACTTGTTATTGTTTTTGTCAGATTGACTGTGTCACTTGCACTGTCACCCCATTGACTATGTCACTTGTACTGTCACCCCATTGACTGTCTCACTTGTACTGTCACCCCATTGACTGTCTCACTTGTACTGTCACCCCATTGACTATGTCACTTGTACTGTCACCCCATTAACTGTGTCACTTGTACCGTCACCCCATTGACTGTCACTTGTACTGTCACCCCATTGACTATGTCGCTTGTACTGTCACCCCATTGACTGTCTCACTTGTACTGTCACCCCATTGACTATGTCACTTGTACTGTCACCCCATTAACTATGTCACTTGTACTGTCACCCCATTGACTGTCTCACGTGTACTGTCACCCCATTGACTATGTCACTTGTACTGTCACCCCATTGACTATGTCACTTGTACTGTCACCCCATTGACTATGTCACTTGTACTGTCACCCCAGCAGGTAAATTGCATATTCCTACTAAAAAAAAAAGGTGAAACCAGTCAGGATCCATAACACACACATATACATACATTATATATATGTATGTATATATACACATACATACATATGACACACACGAGGTTTTATCATCCCCCTTAAAGTGTGCTTCTGAGAGAAAAACAAATTGCTGTTGTATTTATATTTCATAATACTTGAAAGTGGATGAACCCCTGTGCAGTAAAAATTCCATTTCACTCACTGTTTCATTCAGTAGTCCATCAGTAGCATATCGAACCCTACTACCCACACTGCACCACGACCTCTCTCCTATCCTGTATGTAAATACATATACGTTTATGTGTATACATATGTATACGTGTGTGTGTGGGTGCTTATGTATGTATGTAAATGCATGTATGCGCTCGCAAGAAAGTAAATGTACACGTTTTTTCCCCGTGCTTAAAGCAATTATTAACGTTGTGAGTTGGGTTTCACATTTTCCGTAGCTTTAGTGGTTGTTTTTTCTAAATGTTAGGTAATATGAGTTAATTGTGCTTTAAAGAAAGCCTTTTATTAATGTCTGTAAGTGACTGTCATCCCCTGCAGAATGGAATCAGTGATGAAGTGAGAACGCATTGAATATCACGTGAAGCATGTTGAAGATATGAAAGAAATATTAAAGTGTCCTCTTGAAATAGTTCTCTCCTGTTGATAGTCTTGTTCGGCGCCGGAACTTGTCATAAAATGCCGATCCGATATTAGTAGATTCATAAGTAACGTTAGTGAATTATTATAGTAAATGAAAAGGTCAGACTTTTTGAGTGTCTAAATTTACTCTCTTTTTAATATAAACTTATTGAGATTTTTATAGGCTGAGGCTAATTTGCAATGGTTGTTTTGATCATTGGCAATTCCTACATAAGAATTATCCGCTTCAGTGAACTCAATAAAGGGTATTTACGTATGATATCTAATAATACGTAGGGGTAAAAGGCGTATACACTCGTGATCAGGGACGAGTTATCCTTTTAGTTTTTTTTCATTATTCGGTATTTAATTTATTTAATATGTGGATATTTTTAAGCCTTTGAGACTTTCATCCTGCTGTTTTCTATGTAGTTACGTTGGAAAGTTTATGCAGTTTGCATGTAACATCAAAATTTTCATATCTTAATATATGTCCATGGAAAAAAATGTTATATGTATATTGATTAATATTTCAAAGGATTCGCTTGACTGGCAGTGAACTGTAATGATACACGACATTAAGGGTCCTTTTTTAAAGCTCGGACATTTTACAGCCGTTGGTCATGGATACACGGAGGGGTACGAATATGATATTTTTTCTTTTATCATTGCAGTTGCTTTTCACTGGTATTGGCAAAGTTTAGAAAGCCAGGGCAGTTACAGAAGTACTTTAATTCAGTCTGGTATTCATTTTTGTTTGCTGTCGTAGTGATTATTTCAGTTAGTTTAGATGTAGTTTTGCCATTCCAGAGTAGAGAACGGATAACTATCCTTTTTATCTTCAGGGGACAGGCTCTTCATTCGAGTTGTTCGTTGGTTGGGGTGAAGCCTATTCTTGTTTTCTAGTTTTGAGTTATGAAAGAAAAGACAGAAAAACTACTATGTTGTGTCATTTATTTATTCTGCGCCTACAGATCTTTAATTCTTTGACTTATGGCTGTCATCAGGCAATACTAAATTTACGATGGAACTGTGCTCCAGTATATGAGTGAATGCAGTAAAAATGATTAAATATTAGGAAAAGGAGTTTGAGAAATTAAAATTCCCAAGTCGGAGAAAGAAAATTAATAAAAAAACATCACTGGAGACAGATCTGGGAGATTTTCCTTCTTGACCAACTCCTTTGGCTTTAAGGAATGAAGTAACGTCTGCAGGAAGGGAGAACACGAAGCTGAGTACAGCTGTATTAAGACGCTTTTTGCAACCACAAACACCAGCCACCCATAGTTATCCTCTTGGTTTACTAGCTTAGTATCTCAGTGAAGTTTCTTCAGAGGAGGATTTTTGTTATTTATTTATTACAATGTTGATATATGGTCTTATTATTGTGATGGGCTTGTAATCGCCTCTCAGGGTTGTCTTGTGCCGGTTATAGCTTATATCAAGAGGCTTTCATGTTTTTTCTAAACATTTAAACTTGCAAACTGTTAGACTTTAAAAGCACCTTATGGGAAAGTCTCTTGAGAGTCTTCAGCCACCGAATTTATTAAATGCCCTTGGTGATGAAGAGTACCCCAAGGGTACTCAGGGAGTCTAGAACCATAATGATTTACGAGTTTAAATGTTCAAGTTAGGCCTGTAAGCCGTTTAAGCTCAGTCAACCACATGACAACAACTCTCAAGAGGCCACTATAAGCTCATTGCAATAATGGGGCCATACATCACGCCTGGTAAATCTACGTGGCAAAAAGACCTCCTTTGGGATATCTTATTAGAGATACTGACGATTTTTAGGAAGCTGGTTATGGGCTTCTGGTGATGATGAAGAATTGAGCATCACACCCAGCAGCCTGTTTTGAATAATCAGGTGTCCTCTGCTTATGTTTTCCCGTCCATCAGGCTTCAAGCCTTCAAGACTCATTAAAACCAAAGGCGCTGGTCTTGCAGAGCCTCATCAAAAACCTTTTATATCTGTCTCCTGTGATGCTTATTAATTTTCGTGTTTTCAGATTTGTGATATTATTTGTTAACTTGAATTTTTACTCCTGTTATAAATCCTGAATTTTTTTTTTTACCAATCTCCTATATATTGGATTGTATTTAGTATAGCCCCGATGGGTTAGGGCTGAAACAGCCATTGGTACAAGGGTAAATAAATTCAGCAGCAGAGTAGCAGTTTTTGCCTTTTCCGTCAAAATATCAACCCTGAAGATAAATTTAGGGAAATGAGAAATGTTTCTCAAAGTAATAGATGGACACATGTATACATCTTCAGCATGAAAAGCAATTTTAATTTGTAACACACGGTTCTATTATAATTAATGTTTGTCTTTGTAGTAAAGTTATATGATTACAGCTTGTGAAAAACTGATCGTTATATATAAAGTTATGCATAAGTCTGTTGTACAGTCGCATTATAAGAACAAGTTTATTTACATTAAAGTTTTGCATATAAAATTGACCATCATTATTCTGTTTCTTATTAGTTGCTGCTGCACACGAAGCAGGTTTGATGAGGCATTTCAAGTTTTGCTCTTAAAACCGTTTCAGTTTTGCATGTCACCGTACCTTTGAATGGAGTTTATTTTTTGGTTATCACTTTCATATTGAAGTAAGTACTGTGCCAGTAGATTTCGAGTTGCTTTTCTTTATGTACAATTACAGACATTAAGTTTTGTATTCTGGCACAACTAGCGTGTTACTTGCCTTGGGAATCTGATGGGTTTGGGTACTCAAGTATAAAAAGTTATAGAAAAAAGAATACAAATCTAAATGTTCCATGGAGAGCTCCTGTGGTAAAGGGTTGGAAATAAATAAATATCAATTGAGGTGAAGTATTGCTTTCTGAAAGATTACAATTTTGAAGTCTTCGTATCAGTATAATTATGGTCTCTGAGTCCTGGGGAGTTTTTCAGCCATTTTGACTAGAAGTGGTGTGATCTTTTAGAGATTATTGTTTTATTCTGAGCAAGTAACCAGGGAAGAAAGGGATAAAATAAAATATTTTTTGACGTAAGAGCTCAATTAAAAATTGTCCCAGAGAGTAAGTTACAGTTTGACTTTGGATTTTTGTTTTGAGGTTATTGTTTTACCTGATACTGTTTTAAAATACGGTGTGCAGAGCTCTGCATTGACCAGAAAGGTGACTTATTTGAGATGGTCATTCATAGACAACACCAGTTTTCATCCATACTGCCATGAAACAAGGCATTCATACCTCTGAGAACTCCAGAGCAAATCTTGAAACTTGACATATCTGCAAGATGCACGTTTTGCATGTACATTATATATATATATATATATATATATATATATATATAGATAGATAGATAGATAGATATATTATTCTTGATTTTATGTAACACAAACGACTTTTTTCACAATCGCAAAAATTAAATAAAAAATATCGAACCGTGACTTTTAGCTTCGTTACTGTGATAATCAGTCACGCTTAAACAGTCTGGTATCATAATCAGTCACGTTTGAACATCTGGTATCAAGAGATATAAAAAAGATGTCGACTCTGCTGCGCATATTTCTGTCGAATGCAGGTTCTGTACTTAGAAACAATAACAATCCATCTCCACCATGATAAAACTAATGAATTTTTGTCACACAGGCGTGGAATTTTTTTTTCATTCACAAATAATAAGAGAATAAACGTTATTTATTATCGAATTCACTTTAAAAGAATTCAAAGGGGAATTGTAATTGATAAGCGCATCTGCCCCAGGCCAGGATTCGTACCTGGGTACCCTCAGTTCAGGTACAGTGATAGACAGTCGACTTTAACCATTCGGCTATCAGTACGTTTGTATCGACTCTGCTGTTCGTGTTTTGTCAAGTTCTGGTTCTGAACTTGAAATCTGTATCAACCTGCTCCCCCCATGATAGCTAATTGGCAAGTTTGTAACAAATGATATTTGTAGTCTGATATCTGCAGATATATAAAAAAGGCTTATCTGAGTGACAGAAATTCATAATTAGCTATTGTTACAAATGTACCAATCAGGTGTCGCGATGGAGGTGGGTTGATATCGGCTCCAAGTACAGCACCGGAATTCGATAGGAATGTGTACAGCACAGTTGATATCACCTTATACCTCTTGATAGCTGAATGGCCGAAGTCGACCATCATTGTTTCTAAATGAAAGGGACAGGCTTGGATCCTGGCCCGGACAGATGCACTTATCAACAATAATTCTTTTTGGGGAAAGTCATTTCCAAGTGCAGTGGATTCGATGTGAACTAATATTTGTTGTTTAATATTGATGAATGTAAAAGAAACTGCGTATATATGTGACAAATATTCATAATTACCAGAGTTTTACAAACTTGCCAATCAGCTGTCTTGGTGGAGATGGGTTGATATCTATTCTAAGTACAAAATCTGATTAGCAGTTGGTATCCAGGTTCGAACACTGGCCAAGGCAGATGAGTCTTGGGTATAAGTATATTTATTAGTGTTTGCTTCTCAAGCAAACACTAATAATAATAAGCAGTATATTCCAAAGCAGGAATATACTGTATGTGATGGTATATACGAAACTGGGGTGAGATTTTAGAATGTGAACCTAAAATGATGACATAAGTGTTTTGTCCTGGAGTTTAATGGTATTTGTTTTGATATTATAACGGTCGTACGTTTCTTATGTATAAGGAGAAGGATAATCGTGGTAATAAAAGTTTTACAGTAGTTTCGAGCTCTGAATCAAGGATAAATAATTGTGGTATGGTGTGGGAATACCGCAGTTATTTACATAATATTTATGTAAATAAATAACTATTTGTTTATGAGAGTATATGTACTTTTTCTAATGGAAACTACCATTTACTGTCTTCTGGCTCTGCAACGATTGAATACAACGTGAACTCTTGAGTTTTCAGTCTATGCTCAAGGTTGCTAACGTCATCTCATAAGAAACCTATTGAGGCATTACGTATTAGATATCATTATAGGATATCGATGTTGTGTTTGTGGTCGATCGAAAGATTGAATGAGTATTATGGGTTGGACGAACTTCGATGTAACAGTGGTTTCTAGTTTCGCCTACCAGTGTTTGTTGATGGATGTGAGATGAGGAAATGTTTTATGTACGCTCCTGTGCAGTGCGTTTGTATATAAAGTTTATTTATAATAATTGCGAAGAAGTATGCAAATACATACAACTGAATATAATATATATATATATATATATATATATATATATATATATATATATATATATATATATATATATGTATATACTGTATATATATTGTGTGTGTGTAAAAACATGAGGCAAACTTCCCCCATCAAGGGGTGGCTCCAGCGAAAAAGTAATAAACTAGTTATTGCCTCATCTGTAGCTGTTGAATTGTGGATGAACTCCCTTTGCAGAAAATTTTCACCTACGTGTGTATAGATCCTGAATACCTGCACCATTCACTTTAATTTTGCATACACTTTCAAGCTTTTTGGATATTAAGGCCCTTCCTCAAATTCATTTCCTGTCCTATCAAATTAGCACTTTCTAGTAACTTGTAACTTCTGAGAACCAGTCTTTTTCACCATTCATTCTTTCCTTGTTACCAAACCATCTTAAACCACTGATCCATCGTTCCACCTATGCCAACCCTTTTGCTAATCCGACTCTCCACATTTCTGATAATTTCAATTCTTACACTGCTTATACAGTGCGAGCAGTTCCCCTCCACAGCTTCAATCTTTCTTTCTATTTCATTCAACATTGACACCTCACTTCCAGAGGAGATTTGGTCTAACAATCCCTTTATACATGCAACCATGACTTCCATAGACACTGTAACCTTTGTTCATCTAACTTGTGACTTCCTTCTACTCTCATCTTATCATCATCCGTTGAACTTACTCCCAGATGCTTATTAAACAACAACTGTTCCTACATTCCTACACCATCATTTGCCATCTCCCTGTTACCATCACTATACTCGATCAGTAGTGTATCATCTGCTAACAAAAACCGTTCCACCCTTCATTCATGACTCATTATCTTAAGACTATTCAAGAGTCATGTAATTATAGCACATCTTGTTTCAGACTCACTTCAGCACCAAACTGGTCACTCTTCCATGTTGTTTAAATAACGGCTTTCCTTCCATCGTTAAAAGTTTGATTCGCTCCAGAACTTAGCTTTTATGCCGTAGTTCATCTCCCCATTTCATGTGGGTGTATTTTATTATAAACCACATACAACTTTTAACCAGTATTTTCCCCAGCTTTTTCCATGATATTGGATGAATGCTTGATCTGTAACCCTTATTCTTTGTTTAAACCCACAGTGTTCTTACCCCCTCCCCAAAAAAAAAAAAAAATTCCCGTGTCATTTGTTGTACATTCCCTGGTAAACCGGGTAAAGTTATGCCCCTCGAATCCTTACAGTGGAATTATTGTTTCTCTCACCTGTTCGTTCAAAGCCTCTCCCTCATCCAAACAAATCTCACTTGTAAGGTTTGTCTTATAATTCCTTCATCTTTTATTTTTACACCTAAGTGAGAAAATGACGAATTGATTGGTCTCACAGTACTACAATATGTGAAGATATTTTCCGAAACCTTATCGACTCAGTATAGCTAACAAGGGAAAGTACCATTAATTGGAGGCCAGGTCTATACACTCCGTACCCCATTCTGCCCAAGATGTTTGAAAGAGAATAAAAAAGGAAAAATATCTGTAATTCGTGAGAGTATTCTTGCCCCTCCTTGTTTTATCCAGTTACGCGAGATCATCTTGGTTAGCTGTTCTTCACCTGAAGACCTACCCCAAGAGTAATGGGCTTTGTTTAAAATGATTATATAACCTCCTTTTAGTTCTAATCTTAGATGTTTGTAAAACCAAGCCGTCTTTGTAATAGTAGAATAGAGACACAAGATCTCGCGCTCCTTTTTTTCTTCTGTCTTTGTTGGCCATGTACTCCACACTAGCCAGCATGCTTGCGCGTACACACACACACACACACACACACACACACACACACACACACACACACACACACACATATATATATCTGTATATATATAATATGTAAATATAAATTGTGTCTTTTAGATTTGTTTGTAAAAGAGAGCTCTAATGTGCTTCACATTATAACATGCAGCCCCTAACGTACGCTTTCTTATCTATGGCTAAATTTATGTATCATCACTTCAAATAAAATTTCCCTCTCTCTCTCTCTCTCTCTCTCTCTCTCTCTCTCTCTCTCTCTCTCTCTCTCTCTCTCTCTCTCTCTCTCTCTCTCTCTCTGTATGTCTGTCCAGGCAGTGTAGATGGCAGTTGCATGTTCGTAGTTTGCACAAGTAATGTAAAGTGGCAAGGTCATTCTTCGTGTATTGTGTTCCCCTTAAACAGGCATATCTCTTCGACAGTCTGTGGCCATGAATGAAAAGATTAATGTCACCGAGACTGCATTTCAGAGCAGAGGAATGGTATATTTGAAGAACATTCGACGATTCTCATATTATAATATATTTTCCAAATTAATAACTTAATTTCCTATAGATTTTTTGGGGGGTTATTTAGTCTAAATAATAATCATCTGGTGGAAATATCCCGACCCTGTTGCATTACAGCACAAAGTCATGTCATATTGATATTGATATTGCGAAGTTATTCAGCGGCAAGATCGAGAGGAGAAAAACTGAAGTTATTATGCAGAGTTGTTTTCACGAATAAACTATTTATAGTGAGTGAGTTCAGAGGAAAATTATACCATCACTGAACATTCACCTTTGCACTGGGAGGTTTGGGATGAACTTTGTGCAGAATTCTTTGACACCTACTTTATATATCTGCATAGGATGCTTATTATCAACATGGCGTTACCGTACACATTGCCAGTCATTTCCTGTCCTTCACACATTCAAATTTCCAGATATTTTGAGCCCTGCTGTTGCAGCACCTCTAGCATCGTCATCATTAATAAATATCCTAAAGAGCCCTCAGTTTCACCACAGACATTTCATGAGCTCCTGTTTTTCCTTCTCTTTCTCTTTCTCTTTCTCTTTGGCAATTATTCTTGATTTATACCCCTACACAATACTTTGTTGTGTCATAGCCCTAAAACTGCACTCTATAGAATTCCCATTTACCTTCAATAGACCTCCCATTTAATTACCTCTGTGTGCTCATCTGCTCTGCTTCCTTATAATGTACTTGTGTCTTTATTATTACCAACGGGGAAATTAATTCAGACTCACAAAAGAGGTCAGATTTAAAAATAGTGAAGCTGGTAGCTTTCAAGAGCTTGCTCAACTCCTATTCATCAACCAGAGTATTTCTTGCTGAAGGTGGTAACTGATCTGGTTATCGAGATCTCCCGCCTTTATAAATTTCAACTCTTTATTTTTTATTATGATACGAGTAAAAGGTTTTGGTCAATTTTAAATGTTCCATTAGATATACAAATTACTTTAAAGAATTTTTAATGTAGTACTAGTAGTAGTAGTAATTATAATAATTCTATTATTATTATTATTATTATTATTATTATTATTATTATTATTATTATTATTATTATTATTATTATTATTATTAACAGCAGCAGCGTTTAGGCATTGAAAGTATTTTGTTATGATGATAAATAGGCTCTATGAGAATATTTTTTTAATATTTACTTTTCAATTGTTTACCGCTTTATGGAAGGGAAAAAATGCCCGGAAAGCCTATTCGTGAGCACAATCCGTGGATTAGTTTTAGAGCAATAACAACCGTTGATATTGAACGGGGTCTTGCTACGCAATATTATTATTATTATTATTATTATTATTATTATTATTATTATTATTATTATTATTATTATTATTATTATTATTATTATTATTATTATTATTATGAGGATGACGAACACCCGTCAGTAATCATTCTGATAATTTAGGATTTTGTGTCTGTTATTTTGCCTGTATATACCATTGTTGCAAAAATTTATTTTTTTATTGCTGAAAATATTACTTGTACATGTTGCGACAGGCACTTTTTTTATTTGATGAAGGTTACTATAAATGTTTTAAAGAATTTTATTACAACTTTTAAGTAGGTTTTCTATGGGGATATCCATCAGACACGCACTTTTCAAAGCAGAGTGGTAAACTTGTATTACTTTCCCATTGATATGTTTATAGTATAAAAACGTTTTACATTCGAATCTTATTCTTTTTTTAGTCGCGCTAGAAATTGTGAATTTGTAAACAAACGCGCACCCGTGTGCACATAATCTTATATACATAAATATGAATTTCTGTCGCCTATACACGCATTTCCAAATATTAGCCACAACTATCGTTTAATATCGAATACGCTTTACCTTGGGAATATCACTCACACGCACACACACACATATATATACGTTACATATATATACATATACATATACATATACATATACATATATTATACATATACATATACATATACACACACACACACACACACATACATATATATATATATATATATATATATATATATATATATATATATATATATATATATATGTGTGTGTGTGTGTGTGTGTGTGTGTGCGTGTGCGTGTTATTCCCAGGGTAAAGGGAATTCGACATGAAACGATAGTTGTGGCTAATATTTGAAGATGCGTGTATAGGCGACAGAAATTCATATTTATGTATAAGATTTTTTATACATGCGTGTATGTGTTAGTATTTTGGAAATTTTAGTTTATAAAAACACAGATTTCTAAATGTGTAAATTACTTGATGAAAAGTTGATGGATTATGTTCTCTGTGCAAAAGTATGTCAGTGCAAACAGGATTTTTGAACATGCCACTACTGTCCCAGCAAGGTTTAATAATATTGTGGAAAAGGTAAATCTTATTTAGAATTAAGACCAAGTGGCCATAACTCAGACCTAAATATGTAAGGAACTGCAGAGAAATCTTTCAGACTTGCTCCATGAAGCTCACTTCTTTTGACAAAATGCATTATACAGAGAGATGACTGTGGAAATCTAGGCGTGTGTTTTTAAGTTCTTAACGAAGTGAAATTTTATAGAGTTGAATCAAGAGAAGTTTGACCGAAATATAGGTGATGGTGTAGCAGCTATTATGTATGGGAAATGGAGAGAATGAAATTTCGAATGAATGTAAATTTGAGCGTTATATCAGACTGAAAAGCTTTGTTCCCATCAATTTTTTTATGGTGAGTGGATATTAGCAAAAAAAGAAAAAAAGTAGAGAACTTGGCATTAGTGAAACACAGGAAAGCACTTGTAGAATAGGAAAGTAAAATAAAACGTCTTTAGATTTGTATATTGTCAGAAAGACTTATGAATGTTATGTCATTAGAAGCGAAGAAAATTTCCGCAAATGAATATCAGCCACAAAAGTATGTAACTAATCCTCACTAATCTTGTTCAAGTGCCAGAACTAAAGATAAGGACGGAGGAGGTACAAAGTGGAACTAGTTTGTTTGGAGGCTATTGCAAGTGATAATACCGTCAATAGAGTGAGTATTTTTCATTAGTGTCAGTAAAAAAATAATTGAGCTGCTGGTTTACGATAGTTTGATTATCGTGAATTAGTACTATAATAGGAGACGTTCACATCACAGAAACTAAACACTCTAAGCCTAACTTTCAACAATCAACTATTAGGGGACTCCTCCTAATTATCGTCGCTAATTACTATGGATATTACTGTTACTCATTCGCTTGTTAAACTGGAACGTTATACAGGGTCAAAAGCAAAGAATAAATAAACAGAATTAAAATAAGGCGAAAAAAGAATAACTTGTAAAAGGAAACAACTTGTTTCACATGGCTGTATAGACTGCAACCTACTTAGTTTAAGAGGCTTATCTTTTTTTGTAGGCGGCACGATTTTGGTCACACTGGAAGAAACCCCATTTTTCCTTTTGGTGTATTTGACAGTCACTCAGGCTCCTGTACTTACTCCTTTCAGCCTAAGAGTATTTTTATGGAAAGTCGTGTTTCACTTGTATAGATATGTTAAGCCCCCTCATTTACTTTTAATATTAAGTGAACATGTTCAAGTGAGAGAAATGACTATATGGCCTTTATATAGACTCGTAACTCGTAATAAGTTTTCTAAGCACAGACTTTTAATGTTGGTATGGGAAAAATGTGTCCATTTAGGAGTACCTCTGGCTTATGTTATTTGCAGATATGGTAATAATCATACATAAAGAACTTTTCCACACTGGTAGAGGAAAATGTTTAGTCTGTGTTTTTATAAGCTTCGTTGTAACAATTTTAATTGTAAATCAGGCTATTTCTTAAATTCATCAAAGATAGTTTTCTAGTCATAATCGGCGTATGGACTTCAGTTAGTAAAACGTCTTCCGGTTGTCAATTGAGACTGGTCTCTGTGTTGAACAGCAGGCCACGTCTTTTTAAGAGCTAAACTGGTTAGGATGTCGGAATTCTCTAGAGCATGTCATATTCAAACTAGTAAAACTGTAAATTTAAGTTCATGCAGAATTTTATTAGCATCCCTTGGATCCTTATGGATAAAGTTAAATATTTTGTGCTTATATATAAGATAATTTACATTAATATGTGAAGTTACTAGATAGTTGACTGTAGTCATGCATAAGATACAAAGTAACAAAAGTATGAGAACCGAGTATTTAAAAGATGCACAGAACATTTATTTTAATACTTTACAGTTTATTCGTGAAACTATAATTTAGAGACTTCAAACCCATGGCTTTTGTAAAAGGTATGTTTTTGTTACGTCACTCTCACAATATGTATGAGTATGCCAGCGGTACTGAGGGATAGAGGAAAACCGGTGAATCTTCATTTAAATATTACTGATCATGCCATGGTGGAATCCTTTTTCTAATGCTCAGAAGTGACTACCACATAGTACCTGTCTGATGTCAACTTTGAGTATACTTGCATGCAGAACTCCTGTGCAAGTCAGTATATATAACTGTAAACATTTTCACTGATTATATATATATATATATATATATATATATATGATATATATATAATATATATATATATATATATATATATATATATATATATATATATATATATATATATATATATATATATGTATATATATGTATATATATATTATATATATATATATATATATATATATATATATATATATATATATATATATATATATATATATATATATATATATATATATATATATATATATATATATATATATATATATATATATATATATATATGCTTCTGTGGTTGCGCATTGGTATGAATCTTGGCTACCAGTTGAGAGGGCCGGCGTTCAAATCCCGCTGCTCACTGATGGCTCAGATTGAGCCACTGCAAAACCTGGCAGCCTGTAAGCCTAGTGGTCTGAAAAACCAGAGGTTCAGTAGGAGAATAGGTACCAGCCCTTGCGCTGGGGAGTTAAACAGTGGGCCTAGCAACACACTGGCCACATGTCACAGGTATTGGGACCTGCCCCCCACTGGCTGTTGGCCTAAGAAACAGGAGATCAGCCTGCCTGCCCTATGAGCCTACAGAGGCCCAGGAGAACTTTAACTTTTTAACTATATATATATATATATATATATATATATATATATATATATATATATATATATATATATATATATATATTATAAATTTCTGACTCACATCAGGATCAAACCCAGGTCTTTCAATTGAAAGGCAAGGATGCTGCCCACTAGGCCATGCAAGTCTAAAAGAAGTCTGAACCTGAGAGCAACTGCACCCAAGGAATTACCTGGGTAAGCTAACTGCTTGCATACTAGCGAGTTTTCCCCAACTTTCCGACTCAGCAGTGACCCAATTGGCAGCATTTCATTCGAATTATCCCTTCTGAGTGAATAAGATAGAAATAATCAACACGCAGTCACGTGTGGAAGAGAAATAAATTTCATCCCAAGCAACCCCCTCCATTTGCTCTGAGAGTGAAACTTATAACCTTATAACCCGTGAATTAAACATCCCTAAGACAGAGATTTTACCAGCTAGGTATTTGGTTATTCTCTCCTCCTCCTCCTCCTCCTCCTGCCGTAACCTACCAGATGTAAAATTCTGTAAATATTTTAACTCTCAAAGACAGAAATGTCTGCTGAGGCAATGTGTTCAATATTTTTAGATGGTTCCTCGCAACATAATAACTCCGTAGCAGTTTTCCTGAATGGCTCAAAGTCAGATGCTGGCATTGGCTTTTGAGTGATTTAGAAAGAAGGCGGGAGATTGTCATCTGTGGCATCTGTTTTAACAGCAGAACTGCATGCAGTTTTAAAGTCTTTAAAGTAATGGAAACAGTTTTACTATATGTCATGACACGAGAAGTGTTTTTCAGTCTTTGGAATCTTTTAACTCTTTAAACCTTCTGGAATGGCTGCCTTTGTGAAAAGAAGAGGTAAAGAAGTAAATTTTTGATGGGTGCCTTCCCATGTTGGGGTGGTTGGGAATGAGCAAGCTGATCAACTTGTTAAGTCAGCAGTCACCTCCCGAGAACCCAGAAAATACTTAATTCCATATCGGGGTTTCTGTCCGCTAGTAGGTCAGAAAATTCAAAAGGTTTGGCAGTCCTTATGGGAAATTATTGCAACGAATAAAAAATACGCAGTATTACGTCATCAATATCTCCTTGGTCATATCCCTATACGCCAAGGAGACTAGAAACGATGTTGTGCAGGCTAAGAATTGGACGTACAAGACTCACTCATGCGTTCTTGATGTCAAGTGAAAATCCTCCAATCTGCAGTGACTTAGTGTGCCCTTGACTGGGAGACATTTGCTGGTCGAATGTCCCAGTCTTGGGAATATGAGACATAGGTTCCTGTCCTGGGGACGTGACAGAGAAGGACGCTTTATCCTAGCTATAATTCTCCGTGAGGATTGTCATATAGAGCAGTTACATGTATCTTTATGAGAGAGGCGGGCCTCAACAAATTTTAAACCAAATACTCAGTATGTATAATTAGTGTGTATGAATTTACAGATATGATTAAATATATTTTTAGAGATTTTCTATATGAAACCCCTTTTAAATTTATATATTTATCTATTTATTTACCTGTTAAATTTTATTACGGCATCAATAACATAGGTGTTGTGACGCAAGTTTTACGAGTCATAAAGCAAATCAAATCAAATGCCATGGCATTTTAGGATGAGAGAAATGATTGAGTAGGTGAAGTAAAGAAGGTAGCAGGAAGTGTGCAAAAGGTTGGGAAGGAACATTTGAAAGACCGTCATCCGGTCCAGATGTGAGAATATATATATATATATATATATATATATATATATATATATATATATATATATATATATATATATATATATATATATATATATATATATATATAATGTGTGTGCACACTTATAAATCGTACTTCATACATTATTTTCGGTGATGATCTCATTTTCACCGATTTCATTCAAAGCAACGTTTTGTGTTAGATTTTGCCTCTAAAAAGTTGGTAAACAGTTGTTTTGCTATTTTAGGGTATAATTATGTATGCATGTTTGCGAGCGGGCGCTTCGGTTTGTGAAAGTCATAACGTCTCCGCTAATAAATATTCGATGCTTTAGACAGTCTTACCTATTTAAATCTTGTGCCTGTGTATTATATGAACAAGATATTGACAGCCAGTACGAAATGACAAAAAAAAATAAAATAAAAAGTTGTGAATAGTGCAAGTAGAACTGAAAGCCAAAGGGAAGCCCTTCCGTGGTGAGAAGCTAGTAAGAAAATACCTCCCTCATAATTTTTTTTTATTTTTCTATTTAGTTATCGTTTGAGAGCACAGCTTAAAGAAATGCCCCCGGAGGAAAGGAACAAAGTTGTGTGACTTGAAGATTGGCCATTTGAAATGATTGAGTTGTGAGGTTCTCGGCCTCTCAGATTTTGTTGTTAAATAGTTATATCGAAATCTGTTTTGGTTTATTAATTTCTTTGCTGCTGATATACATATTTCATTTTCCTAATTATCATGGGAAATGGGATGCACTTATGGTTTCTGAATGTCCAATACTGGCTTCTTACACACGTGCAGCTTTCAGTAATGGGTTCATACTGTTTAGTTATTCTTTTAATGTGATCGAAGTGGTGGTAACCAAGGAGTTGGTAGCAAAACAAAACATTGTTACTGGTAATGCATCTTATTTCGTAAATGATTTCTCCAGACGTTCTGACATGGAAATTTTTGCTAAATTTTCAGTAGCAGTTTTTACTATCAAAACTGCAGCCTTGTTGAATCACGGAAGTGCTGGAGATATTGGAAGTGTTGTCAGTGTTTTATAGATAACTCATCTGCATTGGCGCTAGAAGAAAATACAAGAAAATACTGTGCCAGCCAAATGTATATGTAAATATATGTTTGCATGTTTCCATTAAGGAGAGTTGGCTCATGACTGTCCATTCATTCCAACTTCTTCCGGTATTGACACACCTGTCTTTCAAACCTTTTGCAGTTATTGCCATCATCCTTGCCTCACCTATTGGGTGATTTATCTTCTCACATATTCAGTTGCAGTTAATGAAATTAATTACTTTAGTTTTTCCACCATCTTTCTGGCTGCCATGTACCCAAATATACTCACTTATGTTTACACTCGTATTGACAGTTCGCCACTCATTTTTAAAACTCTTCGATCTGGATGCAGCTTCTCTTATCTTTCAGATGGTATCGTACCATCTGCAGTTATCGCCCTCAACACCTTATTCATAGGCCTTTTTCGTAATCCATATAATTAGTATACGATTAAATACAACTCTCGCGCACTGAACTCTTTTAACTTATCGATTTCCTGACATTTTTAATGATGCTTCCACTTTTATCTGTTGAATCCAGATTTGGATAAAAAAAAAAAAAAAAACATTCTAACCATTACTTCCAGCTGGGTAAGGAGTATTGCGGATCAGCTCTCTTACCACCATCTCTCTCTCTCTCTCTCTCTCTCTCTCTCTCTCTCTCTCTCTCTCTCTCTCTATATATATATATATATATATATATATATATATATATATATATATATATATATATATATATATATATATATTATATATATATATGTGTGTCATTGGATTAACGTATGGTGGGATGTATGTATAGATGTATATTGAGCGTTTCAAGTAACTGGAAAATATAATTGAGAACGATGCGCGTAATGTTTTAAGCATTCTTTCTTTTATAAAATCTTCATTGTCTTTTAAAGATATACTGTTCTATCATTGTAGAGTGTTATACTTTTATCTCTACAGTTATTTCCTCACTCTCCTTACAGCACAATCAGCAATGATATACACAAACACTGATGTGAGATTAGAAATTCTGAGTAAATCTACGTTGATATATCAAGATTTGGAAGATGGTCATATTTGTGTAGGGATAGTTATTTTTACAGCAGACAAAAACTGCGTAATTCAGTCATTAACTCACTAATGATCATGTCGGTTATTACTTTTCTGTTCATCGCACTTTATGAGTCCATGTTGATGTTAGTGACCAATTTTATGAACTTTTTCTAATGAACAGTTAATTGCTTGGAGATGAATTCTACACATGGTAAGCGTAGGGAAGTGAAGCAGGCGTAGGACCACTCATGATACTTTAGGAAAATATGAGTATTTCGTGTGTACACAGACGTGAGCACTTTATATTAGATCGGAGATACAATTCTAAGCAAAAAGATTGTGTGTAGGAGTCGTTGTGTATGGGTAAGGTTGTCGAGAATATGACTCCAGAAAAAAAGAAGGCATATAATTAAAAAAATAAAGGGG
>NC_089765.1:31999409-32019409 GCF_040412425.1 Macrobrachium rosenbergii
AACGTAAACTTGACGTAGTCATTATTAACGACAACCCGCGATCAGTAATACGCAATATTAACAGAGTGCTCAAGATTACCGCGGCTGTAATTCAATTTATCAGAAGTACGTATTAGCGTGTAAATAATGTAATTGAGAGAAAGAACACTACACAAGCAACAGAAGTTCATTTCTCCCCTTCAACCTTAATAAGAATTAAGTGGCGCTTCCCAGAGACCCTTGCTTTGTGGTTAGTGCAAGTGCATTTGTTGCATTCTTTCCCTCCTCTCTAACCTCCAACCGGACAGACATGAACGACTATTGCATGAACCGCTTTTCAGACAGGATTTTCTTTTCTAGACGTTTGCTTGTTTGTCATGTAGTTACTCCTGTAGATTCTCTGATCACCGCTCAAAAGGAGGCTGATTGGTCACCGTGATTCACATGCAGTGTGAGGTATCAGTATCAGTCTGTCCTTTATTTTGTCCTTCTGCCTGGGCATGCATATTTCGTTAGGTTTAGGGATATAACACGTATACGGATTTATGTATATATAGATATATACATATATTATATATATATATATATATATATATATATATATATATATATATATATATATAAATATTTATATATATAAATATTTATACACACATATATATTAATATATATATATATATATAAATATATATATATATATATAAAATTTTTCAGTAAAAACTTTTTCTCATCCTGAACTTTATCCTAAAGATTAGAAAAATACAAGAAATCTGAAAATTTTTACAAAATAACGTCGTGCTGGTATGTAATCAGAATGATCCACGAGAAATTGTGTATATGTGTGTGTATATAATATATATATATATATATATATATATATATATATATATATATATAGTTTGTATGTATGTACGAATGTGTTTGTGTGGTGTATGTTCGTGCACAATTTATCCTTTTATGGTAATTTTTATAAACGGTGCTTGCTTGGGAAGACAAATTTGTTAGTATTTTTGCATTGGATATAATAATGAAGTAACTCCTTTGCTTTTACGACTTAATGGGCGACCACTGAAAAGCGACGTTGGCACGTTGAAAACTTTATGAGTAGGGTGTAAGACTAGCAACCTCACCCTTAGATATGGAAAAAGGTGTTTGGTAAAAATAGAGTATAGTAGACTTTCCACTTTCATAACTAAGGAACATTTATAAAGTTAGTGCTTCTGATTACTGTGTTCTTGTTTGTAACTTATAAACATCTATGCCCGAACATAAAAATTTTTGTGCACCACTATATTATTAATCATGTCTATGTATGTAGGTTTCATCATATACAGATGCGTATTTATGTATAACGACGCTTGCACTTTAAAAATGAATTAATGCACTGACACACACACACGCTTGGACAAAACTGTTTATATGTCTTTGTGATAGTTTTGGCGCATGTGCACGTGGCGTGTGTCATCATCACAAATATGAAGACACAGTACTACATTAAGATCGAATTCACTGTACCTCATGGATAACTTACAACCAAAGTGAGTCTTAATTGATACCAACTGCCTCGGCCATGAGTCCGACCTGTTCCTTTTGGACTTGATGCAGAGGTAGGCAGTCGACTTATCCATCGAACATTTAAGAGATATATGTTAATTTAAACATTGTTGTTCATATACCTGTCGAATTCATTTTGTAACACTTGGCTAATTATGACAGTTTTTCAGTTATACACACAAGAATTTTATAATCACAAAATATGCTCAGCATATTGAAACCAACTTGTGTCTCTGTGGAAAGCCGAATGATTTGGTCGATTTTCTACTTATGTATGGAACTAATCCAAAAGGCACAGGTTGGAATCCTGGCTGGGATAGATGCACTTTATTATAATTCTCTTTGGTCGTAAGGTACTGACAAGGTGAAGAGAATCAGATATTAAAGGTTTTATGGCTTAACGTTTGTCATTATAAAAACGTCACGTGTGTATACAAACTTAGTAGTCAGCTATCATGACAGAAATGGGTTGAATTGGATACTAAATACAGAACCTGAATTCAAAATGAATATGTACATAAGAATCGAAATCAGCATAGATCCCACTTGATAGCCGAATGCATAAGTAAAATGTCTACTTATCTAATCCATAGGCACAGGTTTTCGTTTTGGCTGGGCATATGCACTTATAAGTTACAATTATCTAGGTTATTTCTAAGGTAGTGTTTCCGAGGTAGAGCGAACTGAATATTAAATGACATTTGTAGCTTAATGTTTGTGTATAGAATATTTCACGATGATGTGATAAAAATTCATTTGTGTATATATGTATGTGTGTATCAGTGTATGCATTGTTGCGAAGGTAATTGTATTGGAAGAATAAATGACATTAGATCTGATAAGCATGTTTGCAATCACTTGTAAATTAAGCACACAACACACAACAATAGAGAGAGAGAGAGAGAGAGAGAGAGAGAGAGAGAGAGAGAGAGAGAGAGAGAGAGAGAGAGAGTGGCTAAATGCTGTCGAGAAGAATGGTAACAAGAAGTTAGAATTTGAGAGTATTTAATTTATGCTAATTTAGAAAGACGTTGACTCGACAACAAAGTTTTCTTTTATGGACTGACTGGATAAAGTTATAGGGAATAGAAACGGACAAAGTTGAAGTTATTTTTTAATCTTAGTACCGTGTTAGCCTAATGTGAAAATCAGTGCGATGTTTATTTTTTACGGCGTGTCCCAAGTGTACTCCCTTCGTATACCCAATTTCACTCAAATGTAGTAAAATTCAAAAGGCATAGGTAGCCTACCTGTATTGTACATGGCCTTGTTCGCTGTTGTAATTATTGTAAGAATCTGTGTTACATATGAAGGAGTCAGATAAGAAGACAAATGGCTTGCTTGCCTTGCTTTGCTGTGTTACACACTCTTGTGGCCTTAACATCAGGGAGGAAATTCATTATGCGAGCATCAGTTGCACACAAAGTGCCCACGTTGTGCTGATGTAGTCGCGTTATTCAAATGACACACCATCTCCATCAAATGAATAATGTTGCCCTTGATTCCTAAGCTTGACATATTGACCTTGAGTTACGCAATGTACCCACCCACTCGGAAATAATTGATAAAATCGTAATGAAGCTTTAAAAGTTCCCTGTACTCACTACCGATCAAATTACTAAGAAGCCTTAGAGGAAGCATCTCTGGAATCAGGCTTATTGCTGTTATTGGCTTCGACGTCCTCGTTTCTCATGTTGTTAAAGGGTAGTTACTTTCATATCGGTCAATATGTTTTACATCTTGACTGTTGTAAATTTGTTATAAGCTGCAATCAGTAGCTTTTGTCGTCCATCAAGCGAGGTACACGGGTTTGATTCCTAACCATTGGCTGATGGGCTCGCGCCATTAAAATCCGTATGTGTATGCAAATCTAAGCAGTGAAGTAAGTACCTGATAAACGAGGTTAATAAGGGCCTGATCCTAACAGTTTTGTTCTAAAAACTTATTGAGGACTAGAAGGCTAACATCTTTTGGCGCCGCACGCATAAGTGGGAAAAGGCGTATGGTGAAAAAATCGAAGTACGTGTGTGTGTGTGTGTGTGTGTGTTTGTGTTTGTGAGCGTGGACGTATGAAAACTTCTTCAAGCTATACACTCTTTTTTTTCTTTTTTCGTTTACACTAATGACGTGTATGTGTAATTAATTCTGTAATAAATATGTAACATCCCTTGAGAGCTTACATCTGTCTAAAGAGACTTAAAGATAACTGTCCCTCTAGCCTGAGAGAGAGAAATCATTCTACCTCCCTTCTTCCACTGATATCTTTCATCTTTTGAATAAACCGCTTTCCTGCTAATCTCATTGGATTCATGCTAGTAAGCAGAGACACTGTATACTGTTGTTGACAGCATTTATATGTTTTTCTGCCCATTAAAGCAGGAAATCATACATATGATTTAATATGTCATGGTAACGGCACGATTTATTCCTCTTACTAAAAATAAATACGGGCTATAGAAGTAAATAATTATAAGTGAAAATAAGAGAGAACTCGTAAGCCAATTATACAGGAAGAAGCATTGAACTGAACTAAATGTAGTTAAAGTAAAACTCTTTAAAGTCTGCCGGAAAATCTAAACCCCAAAGGTTAAAGGAGAGAAGGTTTCTCCTAGCCTAGCGCATCAATAGTACCCTAAAGGTGATGACCTCTTTTGCACTTCAAAAACAGAAAGCATGAAATGTAGGTGATTGTAAGCCACCACTATGTATTTTTTACAAGTGAACAATAACTGAGAAATAGGTTCGTGTACAGGTTTTTGTATTTAGCATGTGTTTTGTAGATAAGGAAACCTAAAAGAAAATGAATACTCGTGCATTTCCTTACATGTATATTAGCTGAGTCCGTATTATGTACAAGTACCCTTTGTCAGGTTACGGTTATGTCAGTTCTTGCCGCGGGTCTTTTGTGTTAATATCTTTGATTTTAGCGTTAGTGCTATTACACCTTCAATAAGGAAAATATCAAATGATTAAAAACAGATATCAGCTTCATGTCTTGAACAAAAATAGTTTTGTTTAAAAATTTCCAACACTCATTGAAGAACGCACTTAGAAAGTCGTTTAATGGGTCGTTGAAGATTTTAACTCAAAGTGGATAACGGGGTCAAATTTGCAGTGTTAGTGTGCCAAAAATGATTTTGGATCAATGCACTTAACCGAAAAGCAAGATTCCTATTTATATTGCTGTAGACAAAACTAACATATTCTCAGTTTCTGAAACTAAGTACAAAACTAATACATTTAAGGAAAAGAAAAGCGAGAGTAACTGGAACTGCTAGATGCGGAAAGAACATTTTGAATGTTGAATGAAATAATAGAGCCCTTGGCTATTCTTATTATCCCGATGGAAAGAACGTGAAGTAGAATAAAGGAAACGAAACGTACTAAGTTGCCTATTCTCTTCCTTTGAACATTCTCTTTCTTTATCCTTAGGTTTATGTACATTGGATTTCTGGACATAAATGTACACCTTAGAAATCTGTAGATTTATAAGTTTTTTTGTATGGCAACATTTAATTTTCATAATTTTTTCATTTTAATAGGTTTCTTAACATTGTTTATTGTAACATGGGCTTAACAATTAAACCACTATATGTAACTTTTGACTCCTGCTGCTTTCTCTTTCCTTTTGGTTGGCTCTTCAGTCATTCTGTCATCACTCCACCCCTTTCGCTTCCATTCATTCACCGGACTAACTAATTATAACGTTGGAAACTTTATTTCTCCCTCACTATCACCCTTGATTCGTAAATATCAAACTGTGACATTTCCTTTACATCCTCTCACAGTCTTCATAATTTGCACATACACGTTGTAATATTGTATAACAGATCGCACTAACACTGAATTAACCAAGCTCACAGGACATACTGAACAGTAACAATTGAAAATGTCCTGGCGTTTAGGAAATATGCACATCATATTTACGATTTGATTTCATTCTTCATTCAGGCACATTGTTTTCTCCTTTCGAAATATAGGACAGGAAATAACAGGCTCATAGTCGAACAGCGGCAAGGGAGACTTTGGATTCTTAAGCGAAGTGTAACTGCTCACTCATAGGGGTACTACTAATCTTCGACCAACGCTAGTATTATGACTCTTTGGGCTGAACTCCATTGGGTTACAAGCATTAGGATGAATGGTGGTAAGATACAGATAAAAAAAAATTTACGCTGGTTGGTAAAAGACATCTTTGGAAAAACAATATGTATGCTTCACAAACTGTATATATTATAAGGAAAATGAAAAATGTCAAGATTACCATATGAACTCTGCTAAAACACCAAACTTACATACCTAATGGCAGGGGCAATGGGATGTAACATTTGTATTTTTCTCCCTTGAACTCAAAGAAAACAGACAAAACACACAAAAGCAATGGGGGAATAGAAATAAAATTTGGGCTTGTACCTAAAGAAGGTTGAATCTTAACAGTCAGGGAAAGCAGAGAGGTCCAACACGAACAGAATTAAAGTGTTACAGATGAGGGAAAGAAGCTTGCATAACAGTGCTAATCGAAGGTTACCATCTTATGCACACCTTTGGGAAGAGGTTTCTGGTGGTTATTACAAGGCTAATTGTGGTGGAGGAAGTAAGGCTCGAGAGGAGCGGAGAGGGCAGTACAACTGATCAGTCATTTGATGAATTATATGCCGTTTCATTTTGATGAGGGACACAAAAGATATAGTACCCACAATGTTAGTGTAGTTTTTATATAAGCCGTAAACTCACGGGTCAATAAATGGACCATGGAAGTTACAGACTTAATATTTTAGAAGCAGATTTAGCAATTTGAACCTTCATCATATGTTTGTAAACCCAGGTTGGTAATGTAAAGAAGTTTAAATACTTTATTTAACAGAACTAAAGAACTGGATAGGAGATGGGACAGAACTCAGCGGTAACCCAGCCTTTGGGGCCACTGATTTGATAATATGATATCTCCATCCAGATATGCACATGAGATCCGAGATAATCGATGTTGAAATAAAAATTTGAGGTTGAGTGCAAACAGGCAGAAGAGAAATTGCAGATGACAAAAATAAGAGATGACTTCATCAGTTGCACAAGCATGCTCAGGAGGAAATGTGGGTGAAGGTACAGAACCATTTAGAAATTTAGCACATCACTGGAGTTGGGTAAAACCAGACTTTTACAACTGATAAAAATAACTGATATGTAATGATTAAATAAAGAGCTGAGTTTCCAGAGAAGAGGAAAGCCATAATTGGAAGGAGTGGCTAACAGAGCCTTCTTCCTGGATGTCAAAAGCCTTAGAGATATTAAGATTGATAACATGAAGGTTATCCAAGAGTATGCATGGAAAATTACAAAAATGCTAGTCATATAGGAAAGGAGGGTTTCTTAAGCGATTGGTATGCAGAAGGAGTTCTGGTGATATGGAAGGAGACCTTGATATTAAGTACTTTAAAAATTAGATGAATAAAGTTTTGAATATTTCAACAATACTATAATACAAGCTACACTCATAATAGTTGGAAGGATTAGATTTTTGCCCTTTCATTGGCTTATGCAAAACCAATAAATGTCTTCAGGGGTAAGGAATCATGCAGGAACACCACGTTGGCTGGTCTAGATAGCTTGTCATTTTTTATAGATGGGAGATCGTCATGGACCTGTTGGACTGGGAATATTAAGGAATGGAGTAGTAAGAATAGACTTCGCAGTAGAGAATGTGCCCTGGTTCATATCAGTTTGTGTTAACCTACTGAAATTTGTCGAGTTGAGTCAAAGAATTTTGCCATCACCTAGGTGATGAATTCAGATCCTCAGCTCATTGGGTGTTTTAATTTTGGCTCTGTAGATAAGGCTATTTCATTGTTAGACGACCAATGTGCATTAGATGTGTAGGTAGTACGGTTACTAGAACAATACAGTTACGGATAAAGGAAATTGGTGCTGGAAGATAAACTGCACTTGTGAAGTTGTGAGGGGAATTATTTGAAGAAAGAAATACAGCTGCAGAAGACTAATTTTGTGTTAGAGACATACGTGAATCTTGTGTGTAATGGTGATAACATGCATACAGTTCTCTACCGGTAGATTTGTGGCTGTAAAGACGGTGACTCACAAAGGTAATATCTTAAGAAAAAGTCTTGTTTATGCGCACTTTGCTGTGCCAGGAACTGGGGCCATTATATAACTTGAATCTTCCATAGACACGTCAACATGAAATCATGGAAGGCAGAAGTAGAGTATTTGTGTCAAAGGAAATGGGCATTTGTACTTAATGAACTTCATATAAGTTTTAGGAATGGAACTTTGTTGGTGTAGGAAGTAAAGATTTGTAATATTCCCCACACCTTTTTATCGTGTAGTATCGTTATCGGATGGCGTAAGAAACTTGACCGTATGCATCAATAGTGCTTCGTAAGTAATCTGTGATTATCCAAGCCATCTTAGGTTCTAATGACTGTAGAAAACCCGCACTGGATTTTTACCCAAATCTTCATCGTCACCGCTGATAAATAAAGACAGGTTTATGAGATGATGTTTTTCAAAAGGTAACTTACAAAAAGTATATTTTGACTTAATGGAAAGAGTAGCGTACTAACAATGTCAAAATGATTTATTTGGCTGAGACTGACTTGACTTCACATTTGGGTCAATAAAGGCACCTTACGTTTTCTTCGCATACCATGGTCTTATACCTTTATATTCAGTAAAAACCCACGACACCTGCTGTTGCCCGGATGATGGTTAAGATTAATGATTCATTTAATCGTAGGGAAGTCTGGCTCTTTGAGCGACTGGCTCGTGTAGGAAGCTTTTGTTTCAAGAAATTCCTTTTTGTAGATTTTGTTCTTGTGCAACTGATGACGTAAGTAATTTTTTTTTTTCCTCTTTCGATACAGTCACGACGCTTAAATGGAGTACATGACCCCGATGTTAGTTCCTGTTGCCGCAGGTGTTTTAATTGGGTTACCTGCTTACTCAGATCATCTACTTGACCCTCGTGAATTGCAGATTCTACTCATTCTCGGAAAGCATTTTTCTGTCATTGCTGTATGTTTAATGTGTCTTCGGCCCACGTTGCCGTTGCTTTTTTTCGATTCTGTTAAACTTGATTTTCAGAAGATGGCAGTTTCTGTAGCGTACGAGTCACCGTGAGCAATCAAGTGTGAGAGTCATTAAATTTCCGCAATTAGTGTGGTATGTGATGTGAACTGATGTAAAAACTAACATAAAATACAAGTATTGTCGTTCACATAGCCAGTTGAAGATATCCATTAAAGTTTCGGCGAGAATAATTAGCTAAAAAATATAAGAATTCAAAAGGAGATTTTTCCATAAAAATTTGCAAGTAAAGAAAAAAGTTAATTGTACTTTACATCCTAATTAGCATTCAAAGATTAAAATTTCAGTAGTTTAATTTGGGAACAACAGTAGTATGCTACGTTTTTAAGTAACGTGCATGAAAGTGCAACAATATAAACGCGCCGCTTTGAATAAAACTGTGTGGAACAAATTGTATAAGTAATAACACAAATACACAAGTAAATATAAAGTCACATGTACACACGCGCACGCAAGTGTTATATCGAGGTTCGGAATCCATGCAGGTGTGTCATATACGTTGATAAAGATGGGTTTGGCGCAGCTGTTGGGCGCGACCCCTCCCCCCCTCTCTCTCTCTCTCTCTCTCTCTCTCTCACGACGTTGATGAGTAGATGTATCGTTAACCTGAGGCCTACAGACGGAATGCCGAATGTATTTGTTGCGGGTTGTTTGCCTCGACCTTGGTTATTTTATTTTAACAGATGGTTAATGGTTTAGGTGTCAATAATTTCACTGTGTTTGAGAAAACTGGTTCTCATTGTGCCCTTTAGTTTTCGTTTCTCTGTTATGTACAGTCAAATCAATAGTCCGCCGACACCCAGTGATCATTAACTTCACGGTGTGGAGAGCGCTCTGGTTTCACTTAGGTGGTGTCGACGGATTTAAGATTTTGACCACATTTTTGGACCTTATTTGATTTTGTTAATGCATAAGTTATTTGTACATCTTGCCATATATGTATATGTGTGTGTATGTATGTATGTACAGACATACATACATAAATACACACACCAAGTTATATAATCAAGTTTCTTAACAGAAAATTACATAGATTGACTGCTAAAACATGATTGAAAAAACTCGATAATCTTACGTGCCTCGAATTCCCTATAATTAACCTCCGAACGAATTTAACACTAATCACTGAAAATAACGAAATAGCAGTTACGCTGGTTTAAAGTGCTTTTGGAGAGGATGCTCTTCAGAAAGGCGAGATAACTTGTAGTTGCGTAACTCGAGAAAGCTCGTAAACAGCAATCCATCACCCAAGTTTTTCAATTTATGGGGAAATTATGCTCGACTGATTATTCCATGTTTGGATACAGGCACACGTCTATGTGAACGCATGACACGTATTTGTATTTCCACGCACCATAGAGACAGATTGCATTGTTGAAAGAGATACTTTTAACATAAAAAGACCTCGTCGCACATTTTTGCGTTAGCGAAGTAAATACTGGTCATACGACGCCACTCACAATTGTAGTTTTTCGTCTCAGAATCGCCACATTCACCGATTTTGTGATACGTATTATCATTGTCCGAGATCACTGTTGATGCCGTTGAGGGTCGGTTTAGCAAATGGGGAGTGACTAGGATGATAAGTAACGCACGTGACGGTACGAGCTGATACTCGGACGAGTAAATCTCCACTCAACGCTTCACAGAGTTAGACTGATATCAAGGCATTCCCACTTGGGATAGTAGTGTAAAACCGCCTAGGTGGCAACACCGGTGTTTGATCAGCAAGTGTTGCCAGTCTTTTTCAAAACATCCAGTTTGCTTCTGCATGATACGACGTCGTTTTGTTTATGGTGTAGTTTAGTTTTTGAAGCTACTACATGTCTGTATTGCAGATTTAAACAAGTCAACTCCGTTTTTGCATATAGAAATGTGTTCACGTCTACGTGATTCTTTACAGGCGAAAAAAGAGGAGATAATTAATTTTAAAATGCTACTTTAGATTTCTTCATATTCACCAGGCTTATTTTGAATTAGTCAGAATTTCTGAAAATTTCCTTAGGGGAGGTTGATTTTCATCGATTTGTGTTCGGGGCGTCATTCATGCTGTCTTGAAAACAGCGTCTTGTTATCGCCAGTCACTGATAACAGAAGATAAGTTGGGTATTGCTACTTTCTGATGGGGCTTGGCTGCTTAGTGTGACAATGAGATTGCATTCCAAGGTATAATTTTAGTCATTTCTGCATTAAGGTATAAGATATCGATAAAGCAATTGTTTCAGGATTTAGAAACTTTCAAGTTATTCGCACAACGTGCATTCCTCTTTTATGAGTGTGCTTTTTATGCGTGATGATTTCCGTGACGGGTGGTGTGTGCCAGTCCATCTACGTGTTTTAAAACTTTCCCCCGATTGTTATTTCGCTTCGGAATAAGAAGTTTGGTTTCCTGCTCCAGTTCTGTCGTCTGCCTTCTCAGCAGTTTTATTCATCTTGGATGGGGCAGGGTTCAGCCTTTGGTTTTTGCCCTCGACTGAAATGAATCCGACGAATGAAGACGAAATATAAAACTCTTCCGGCACGAAAATGTTTACTTACCGACGTCTAGTAATTGCTACATTGAACAGTGGTCTTCGTCGTTTCTGTGCGCACATCCGGGGTCAATCACATCTCCACAGATGCTGCGTGTGCACCGACGTAGTATTTTTAAAACTCTCTTCCCCTTCACCTCTGCAGCACTGTATCTAGATTCATGTGACAGTCCGTACTATTTAGACGGAACTCTGGAGTGAGCAAAGGGAAAGAATCCATTTCATCGATTTTGTATTATGAAATCGATTGAGATTTTCTCCAGCTGATATCGGATACGTATTCTTGATAAAAATTCATTACAGTCACGAAAGAAATGACCTATATTTGCGTCGTTATTCAAGTGGTGTATACATTTGCTTTGAATTGTATTAGCAAGGGTAATCATCTTTTATAAGCCGATGTTAACAGTTTTGTGGAAGTAGTTCGGTTCAAGGATCAGCCGGCCAGGTTCTGGCATTGCTGCAGATCAAGATTTTAATTGACCCTCTGCCCACTTTTGTTTTTTATTAATAGAATGTCGGCTGGCCTTGGGAGAGAATTACTAATCCCTTAGATCTAATGGAGGACTGTGGAATAAAATTATATAAGAGATACTCATTTTGGTTATTTTAGTAAAATAATTTAGATATATGTGGAATTACTTTGCTAATAAAGATCGAACTACAATTGTTATTATTCAAAGGTAAAAATTAATTATAACGAACCAGGGTATTTGTCTCTAATTTTCTAACTTTTAAGTATAGAATGGAAACTGGATTCATTCTCTCATTTGAGACTGAACGATATTTTTTAAAAGAATTAGACTACCGTTCTCTTTCTCTCTCTCTCTTTCACAAACCTTTAAATGTATATATTTCGAAATGAGTAAGTGTGCTCAGCTGTGGATGTATGTACAGTATGTGCTAGTTTTATATTTTTATGTTTAGTGGGAATGTATTTATATCTTAAAGATATGGCAAAGTAATACCAATTAAGAGATTTGGGCAAGAAGTAATGGGTGTAGGATTTTATTGATTTTATATATACAGGGACTGCGGCAATTGAACTGACAAGAAAACACCCACTGGGTGAGTATTTATGGTTACAATTTATACATATTACAAATATCATTTAATATGAAGATATAGTGAATTAATAGTGAATGTATGGCTATTTGAGTGCGTTTTTGTGCTGAATAACTGACATTATTTTAGGATTTTAAATCCAACGACCTTGTTTGAGTTCCCTTCCCCCTTCCCTTATTCCCACTGGTCGTCTTAATGCACCTTAACCCTTGAAAACTAACGAACAAAGTTGTTTTAAGTGTATTCAAAACTTTGGCTATTCATCAAACTAATTCCTCTCTCTCTCTCTCTCTCTCTCTCTCTCTCTCTCTCTCTCTCTCTCTCTCTCTCTCTCTCTCTCTCTCTCTCTCTCCACACTACACACACATACATATACATATATATATATATATATATATATATATATATATATATATATATATATATATATATATATATTATATTTGTTTCGTAACAAAAAATGTTTGTGTATTATACACAAACACAATTACTGTTGAAGAAAATGGCATTGTTTCCAGATACTGTTTTCTTGCCGAGACTTTGAATCAGCCTCTGCTTCTTCTTTTTCTCTTCAGGGAACCATCTCAGGAATAAAGGAAAAATTATTCACGTTTCTTTCATCTTACTTATTCGATTCGACGGACTGTTTCCTCGCTCATCGGCGACGTCTATAGACTGTTTGAAAGTTTTCATAAGAAGATTGTATCTGCGCAACAATGGCGTTGAGTTCAATAGGAATTACATAAGAGAGAAAATATGTCAAAATAGCATTTACATATATTTCTTGCACAAGAATTACATACTAAATTTCGAGGAAACGATAAAAAATTGTCGAGCAAAGTAGAAGACCACCATTTTGGGCTCATTTCTTTGCAATCAGACACTTGAATTCTCTTTCACTGACAAGCTTTTCAGTGTCAGGTGTGGCAATATATTTCTGAAGTTAAGGTAGAACTGATAATTATTGGAAATGGTTAGTGAGGTGTTTATATATTTATACTTATATTTTTTATGATATCAGGGTATGAGCTTTGCACTAGCATAGGCCACAGGCAAAAGATGTTAGGCAGTAAAATTAATTGGGAACATAACTAGAACGTGAATGACTGGTGGTGATTCGTGGTGAACTGCTTATTGAGAAAACTTCAATATATAACATCAGTTGCTTCAGTAACCTTCACAGACCCCCAATGCAAACCATTTTTCAACCCCGTCTTGCATGTACTCTGGGTCCATGTATTTTCCGTAATGGGTTTTCCCTTCCAAATTTCTCCATCACATACATACACCACATACACATTGTGTATGTATATATATGTTTGTATATATATAAATATAAATATATATATGTATATATAATATATATATAATATATATATAAATATATATAATATATTTATAAATGTATATATATATGTAAATATATATATATATATATATAAATATATATATATATATAAATATATATATAGTATATATATATTGTATGTATGTATTTATGTATATATGCGTGTATAACTGTATGATCTAAAAGCTACATTCGGAAGTTAAACGGTTTTTATTATAAGCAATATAACTCAGTGCTCAGTTTTAGAGCTGTTATTCCGGCTACAGTTGCCGGATATACCACACCTGTTAGTGCGATGAACTAACTGGAAAACCGGATATGCTATCAAAAAATGTCGAGGGGTGGGTGAGCAAGGTTAACTTGTACACGCCTTTGTGTTAGTTACTTTAAAAAGGTTCGTGTAATACATTGGCACAATGTATGATGCACCTTGTAACCTATATATATATATATATATATATATATATATATATATATATATATATATATATATATATATATATATATATATATATATATATATATTACAAGGTAAACAAAAGAACAAGAATACCTGATGGTTAATTGTCAGAGGGTAATAAACGAAGAGATAATCCAAGATTATATATATATATATATATATATATATATATATATATATATATATATATATATATATATATATACACAGTACATATATATATACATACATACATAGATATACACACATTCATATAGTTATTTACAGGCATTGTTTGGCATAAAAATTTTAGGGGTTTAAGACGACATTGCTTCAAACAGAAGTCTTACCAGCTGTGGATATTGTTGAGAAATAGCTTTTTCCTTAAATGTTTACATTATTCTATTTATATTTGGAAAACGTCGACGGTGAAGTAAAAAAATGTAGTGATGAAATGAAATTTGAAATTCCTCGTAAGAGAAAAAGGATGTGAAGTGAAAAAAGGCAAAACTTATCGGTGAGCCGTACATGTTTTCGTGAATACAAACAGCCACTCGAGTGGTAGGCCTTTCAGAATCTCAGGAAGGGAGGGAGCTGAAAGAGATAAGATAAAACACGTCATCTGTGACGTGGATAAGTGATAAATATGGAGCGAGCTCTATCGGTGATGTAGAGGAGTAAATGTATGGTTTATAAATATGTAGAATGTACACGACTTGAATTATATAATTATATATACATTGAAATGGGCATTATACATTCTTACACATACACACATAAATACGTACACACTTGTTTGTGTGTGTGTATATGTATATATATGTATATATACATATACATACATATTCACCTTATGTGTTTTACCACAGACAGTGGCGCCAAATGGCACTAACCTCAGTTTTCAGCAGATATCTTTTGGATGAGGTTGTTAGTCCTATAACATTATTCATTCTAGTTACAACCTACCGTAGTCGGGTAACTATGAGGTACCTGGTTCATTGCTTAGGTCAGGAAGATACATTGGGCTTTACAGTAATGGGACTAAACTGCTTCACTTATCAAAAACTTAACCTTGTAATTTCCGTTAGCTTGCACTCCTGACATAGATTTCCGAGTAACAAGAACGCCATACTCCCTTTTAAAGCAGTAAGTTTCCTCATCTCTCTATTTTACCAATGGGACCTACTCTGGGTATACATGTAGCCTCTCAAAAGAGACCACGAGAGAGAGAGAGAGAGAGAGAGAGAGAGAGAGAGAGAGAGAGAGAGAGGGAGGGAGGGGACTTTTCTAGAAAAATAAGATCAGTGGATACCATGCAAGAGCGCAAAATTCCCTTGAAGCAGTAATTGTTTGGTTATTTTTCGCCAAATTTATTTTCTTATTTTATATATATTACCATTCGTAGAATTCATGATCTTCATATCTTTAACACCCGTTATTTTCCGTTCATCTGACTATATCTCAAATAATAAATTAAAAGGAGTGAGCAGTAAAAAGCAGAAGTTTAAAGAATTCCAATATTTGTTCTAAAAAGTTTGTAACAAGCAAAAGTCAACCAAGATTAGGCTAGCGTCCTTTTGGAAGTGCAGATAAAAAGTATTCCGACAGTGGAAGGTGTGCGAACGCAAAAATTACGTAATGATATGTCAGTGAGAAATATTTCGTATAATTTCTTAGTACAGAACCCTGTACATGTTATAGCAGTCAATTACACAAAAATATATTAAAAGAATCAGCGACATCAGGAAGCAAAGGCTTTTTAAATGTATCGGGGAATGAAATAAACAGCAGAAATCAACCTGCAAAAATGCAGTTAAAACATGACTCATTCACACATGTTGAATAATTATTTTTGCATGGAATAGTGAATGAGTATCATGGAGTTTACTTGTATGACCTTGGGATTAATACGCTTCTTTAGAGGTAATGTTTGAATAACTAATGAATAACGGGCACTTTTAATTTCTGAGAACGCATTTTATACACATATCACACGCACGCGCATACACATAAATATATATATATATATATATATATATATATATATATATATATATATATATATATATATATATATATATATATATATATATATATATATATATATATATAAAGGTTTCATTAAGGCGGAAATTTAACACAAGTCATAAGTTAATTTCTCTGTCTGGTTTACAATGATCTTGCGATAAGCAGTGCCAGTTTATCTGTTTTCTCACTTTCATGTCTGATCACACAAGACAGATCACGTTCTCATGTCGTATATTCAAGTTTACAAAAAATATGCAAGCCAATACTACATTGATAACGTGCATGCAGCCAAAAAAATGGCAACAGTTTGGTAGTGCTTGGATGGGGTTGCGTAATATCTTGAATGAGTGACACTGTGGCAGAGTTCACGGAATGCAAAAACATTGGCCTTATACGATTTGACTTTCTCAAAATTCTTACACCATGGTATAGGTGAATGACCAGGTTACATAGCTGAAGACGGTTATAAAAATGAGACTTGGTGTGACAAGGAACTGAATTAGATAAATAATTTAACGAGTAGTCGCATGACAGACAGTTACTTAGGCAATAAATCAATATAAAAACAAGGATTTTTCGGTGACAGCAGAAATGTTTTACTTGAGATATGTCAGTCTCTTACTTTATTACGTGATACTTTCGAAATACATTAGCTGAATTGAGGTTGATACCATGATTGTAGGCGCAACTTACATGATTGTTTTTAGGAGCAACTTCAGGAAAAATTAAAATTAATATTGTTTGACATCGCCATCTTTGCTGAGCCTTCGGGAACTCAAAACGTTTCTCAGTCAGTTGCTTGACAATTTCCAAGCTTCCAGTCACTAAATTTCAGTACCGCCAGGACATTAGCAGACGGGTCACATAGTGGCAGCAATAGCAGATATGACTTCGGTAAAGGTGAGTTCACAGAGTGTATAGTCATTTTCGGTGCCTTTAATAGGACGGTGAAAAGAAGGGAGTTCACCGAAAGGCCGCTTACATGGTGCATCTACAGGGCTTGTACTATACTGGTGTTACTTCTGTACGGATTAATAACCGAGGCAAGGCAGTCTTCAGAATCTGCTGTCGTTTGGTTCCTGCCATTCTAGTGTGTGACCCTGATTGGTAGGACTAGGTCAACGGTTCTTAGCCTTGGGCTCATGACCCCCTGGGGGTTGGTTTGGGGTTTCTCACGGGTCACAAAGTGTTGGGGAGAATATAATTGATTTTCATATATTTGGATTTGCCAGTTGGACTTTTACCAGTTTGAATGAGAAGTAGGTTTTATTTGTATGATGTTCAATATTTCTGTGGAATTTGCAGTGTTCTAGCATTTGTAGAGGCCATG
The DNA here is from genome assembly GCF_040412425.1 of Macrobrachium rosenbergii. Taxonomy (NCBI): domain Eukaryota; kingdom Metazoa; phylum Arthropoda; class Malacostraca; order Decapoda; family Palaemonidae; genus Macrobrachium; species Macrobrachium rosenbergii. The sequence continues at coordinate 32,016,785 of NC_089765.1, forward strand.
TGGAATTTTTCAAAGTTTTTGTTCGTGGCATTTTCAGTATGCCATGGTGTTCCTATCATTTTGTTTTATCTTACCTTATCACAAGGTTCACCATTTCAAAATTTATTATAAGGGTTACGGTAATAACCTGAAGAGTCTCTGGGGGTCTGATTAACTGCTTGTGTTGGTGGAGGCAGTTGGGAAATATCTCATCATATTTTTTATATGGTATGATGAAAAGAAGAGGAAGTTGTATCCTTATTTACCTGTGATTTGAAAAGGAAATGGGCGACGGTATGAAAGAGCTTTAAAAGGTAATTGTAACGAAGAAGAATGAATCACCCTCCATCTTAAAATAATGCTTGTTGTTTGTGTGTCTGTCCTAGATAGAGTCTCTACACCAACACAGTTCATTGGATAACGGAAATGTTTATAAGGTATAATGCAAATGCTGTTTGGCAAACCATTATATTGTTATTTGTGTAAAGAGTAATGTTGATGCTTTGTTTGGAACAAAAACAACTCTTGAGTTCGTTGGGTACAATAGTTCTAATCTTATCAGTTATTCAGCCACTGAAGCGCATGTTGACGTCTAGTTTTCAAAATGTGTTGGCAACAACGTTATGCAAGCGCTGCATTTAATAAGAAAAGAAGAGTTGATGCATTATGACAGGACACGTCTATGTGTCCAAGACCTTGTCACCTGCAGTATTCCTTAGGCTGTGGTAGTCTTCGTTTTAAATTACAGCGATAGGTAAACAAGAGTATTTTCATTTGTCGATGTAAAGGCCAGGACTTGACTGAAAAATTGTTTCTTGTAAAATGTGTAAAAATCTCTCCCTATGCTAAATGCTTTAACAGTAAAGAAAATTCTCTCTCTCTCTCTCTCTCTCTCTCTCTCTCTCTCTCTCTCTCTCTCTCTCTCTCTCTCTCTCTCTCTCTATGGAAAAAGAAGCGCCATAAGTCTAAAAGGGCGAGGAAGCATTGTAATTGATTCTGATTATATATATAAATTTATATATATATATATATATATATATATATATATATATATATATATATATATATATATATATATATATATATATATATATATATATATATATATATATATATATATATATATATATATAATATATATATATCTCATGTAGTGATGTGTGCACGTGCATCATATATACAGAAAGTGAATAGAAAAGTGCATGATGTGTTTGCCAGCGCGCTCTCTATCTCTTAGCTCATAAAGGTCCATCACAGATGTAAAATATCAATTTCTTTCTCTTTCTCTTTCATGCTTATGTACCCGGTTATAAATCTATTGTTTTCAGTCGGGAAAAATAAGAGAGGAAGTGGAAAATTTGAGGAAGACATTTCATCGTAAGTATACGTTAACAGTGATTTGACTAATAGGGAGCTAGAATAACATCATGACCCCTTTAAAGGCAGTTCAAAAGTTTTTACCATTTTATTTACAGTCATTTGGCTATCAGTTTTAATAATTTGAAACTAACTAAATTATAAGGTTACTCACCTGTAATTAAGAGCTGGTGATCAGTAAAGAAAAATGGAAGTCGAAGGCTTGTTTAAATTGTGGTTCAGTATATGTTTCAGTGATTTTGCCAACTAGCCTGTATGCTTTCTATGAGATTTAATACTAATTTCAAGTGCGACTGAGATGCCTGGCGCTAAACCTGTCCATGTTTAGACCTTCCCAAAATCCAGAGTATGGCGTAAGGTCTCTTGTCTTCGAAGACGATAAAAAGTCTCGGAAGCTTGCATTGGAAAGAAACACTAGATTAGGTGAGTGAATATTGGACACAATATCCTTTATTTACTGAAATAATTTTGTTTAGATTTTTAGCTTTCTGTAAAAGATAACTATTTGTCTGCCCGTCCGCACTTTTTCTGTCCGCTCTCAGATCTTAAAAACTACTAAGGCTAGGGGGCTTCAAGTTGGTATGATCATCATCCACCCTCCAATCATCAAACCTACCAAATTGCAGCCCTCTAGCCTCAGTAATTTTTATTTTATTTAAGGTTAAGGTTAGCCATGATCGTGCGTCTGGCACCGCTATAGGTGCCACCGACACAGGCCACCACCTGGCCGTGGCTGAAAGTTTCATGCAGCATTATACCCTGTACAGAAAGCTCGATTGCGCCGAAGAAACTCACTCATGATTGAGATGGGAAATTAGATATAAAATCTTATTTGGATCTAATCAGCAGAAAGTGTGTCCCAGCCTGAACTGTTCCTGAAAGAAAACAGTTCCTAGTACCACAGAGGCAGAGGGAGGAGATACTGTGTGAGATGAACACAATTTTAAAAGGAGAGAACGAATAAGGCGAGATCTGGAATTTAAAAAAAAAAAAATATTAAAGGTGAACTCGAAGATAGGTCGAGAGTGAAGGCAGAATATAATTATCAGTAAATAATGCGTGCTCACTAACGTACATTGTATGTCCATCTATTTATCTACCTATCTGTCTGTCTATCTATCTATCATTATATATATATATATATATATATATATATATATATAATATATATATATTAGATATTATATATATAGGTAATTGTAGCTTGGCAGTTGATTTTCTTTTTAATTCTTTTAAGCTCGCCGAAAGATTTTTATCGTCAGTGGAGTT